>NC_091821.1:394565397-394670397 GCF_038994185.2 Dermacentor albipictus
ATGCTGAGTGGAATCGAGCCAATATCACAAGGGTTCCTCAAGGACAACACGATGCTTTAGCAGACCACACCACAAATGCACTGGCTGTGTTCCATTTTTCAATGAACGTCTTTCACACTAACACTTCAGTAGGCTGTGCCATGAATGCACAGAATATGTGCCACTGTTCAATGAGCCTCCCACCAACTTGGGCCACTAAGCCTGTGCCACTGGGTGTGTGACAAGCGAGGGAACAATTCTCAGCTTTTGCAGGCACCGGTGTGCCACTTTTCTTGTCTAGAATGCCATGTGCATACGTCTTGGCAGCGCCACTAGATGACGCAGCGTGTCCAGAAATAAGCAGGAAAAAGGAGCCCGGTTGCCACATGATGCATTTCTCACCGTTAGCACATACCGGTGTGCCACACATGTCGAAGGCTGTACGCAGAGTTTGTGGTGGCGGTGCTAGATGGCGCCAAGTGTTGTTAGGGAAGCACAACATAGAAATCCTGCTGCAGTACACGCCTCATAACTCATTTCGACGGTAGCAATGTGTTGTGTCGCTACATTGATTCAACGCTAAATGCATTACTGTTGACAGTCATTGTGAGATGGGGTGCCCCCGAATTTTTATCCACTTGTCAGTATATATGCATATGTAGCCATGACAGTGCTTGTTCACGTTACCTGCAGGGTATGATAACAACACTATGGTGATGAGCTTGTGTACATTTTTGCCCCTGGATTGCTTAATAAGTACATGGATGAGAAACCATCAGAGATCAAACAAAATGCTGTTGCCTGGCCATTACATTACGATGAGCTGTAGCATATACAGGTGGTGGAAATGAGAGTAAATGAACACAAAATTCACATGCAGACATGTTGCAGACACTAAAGCTTGGAAGGCTGAAGTCAAGAAAAAGCTTATTTTTCTGGCATGAGCTAAAACTTAAAGGGTCCCTGAACCACTTTTTATCGAAGTAGAGAGAGGCATTTGAAGTGAAAATAGGGTACTTCAGAAATACTTCGCTGCAAAAGTACTTCGATGCGTTCAGCATAAATGGAGTTGCTGGCAATCAAACACGGCCTCCGCTGTGCTCCCGTTCCTTCTTCAATGCCTTGTACTGCGAAGGCTATGGTGCAGTGGGGCGTGCCTACAACGCACCTCCTTCTAAACGTCACCGTGGCGCTCAGTTCAAATTTCATTTCGGATGTTAATGTAGACATCACGACTTCCACCTTTGGTGCCTATGACGCGCTAAACATAAGCCAAACTTAGCGAGCCGCAGTGTGCTTAGCTAGTGGACTCGTGGCGGCACCCTGCAGCGGCTGCGGTATCTATGCCATGCGGCCGATCGCAGCTTGATGTCAGCTATCAGCCAATAGCAGCCGTCTAAGGGAATGATGAAATAAAGCATCCGATGACAAAATAAAGCGTCCAGAAGAGAGTGAGGACAGGGCCTTCTGTTGAAAAGAGAGCGTTAGAGAGAAAAGTGATTTCACGATCTGCTTGCGAGTTCCACGCACCATGTACGACAGCAAAATTTGGCTGAGATGTTGACAGCAGCGTATGCTACCCACGGACCATGTTATTTCACCAAGCCCGAGGGGTGGTTCAGGGCCCCTTTAAGCTACCAGCTTTACAATGAACAAGATAGTGGCAAACAAGAGCTAAGTTCATCTGCTTTTCTTTTCCAACAACAACACAGGCGACAGAGCATTTTCAGAATTATTTGAGTACTTAGCAGCATGTTTGTCCACCACACAATCATCCGTCGTTGCTGGATTCTGTTAACAGCAATAATTAGGGGTGTGCAAATACCATATAGTAGATTTCAAATTGAATATCGAATAGAATATCAAATATCAGAAATCTTATTACAAACTTTCATGCTTCCAAATTCTGTGCAAAAGACAGGGCTACACATGCTCAGGAGGCTAATCGCATTACTTAACAAGTACCGTGCTAGCTATCAGTAACTTAGGTACATAAGAATCGAGTTGTATAGTATGCTCTTTACTCTTATTAAAGGGAGCACCAAATTAGTATGTGCAGTTCACATATGAAGGTCTGGAAAATATTTATTTATAGAATGTCTATCAAACAGGATTGTCTAAGTGCTTTTTTTCCTCTGAGGTTGAAGGAAATAGCAAAGTTGCACTAAATGCAAATGTGTATTTCAGTTTAATAGTGCTTAATAGAAAGTTTCTATTTCTTATAAAGTGTTGCTTTTTAGTTTCCTTCCAGAAAACAGGAGGGTTTTTCCCTCTTTATGGCAGGTAGTCTCTATGGGTTACCGTCAGCTCATTAAGGCCAATCTGCACGACAGACAAAAGTGGGGAAAGCACACGAAGTCATTTGCCATTGCTCCGCGCGGTTACTGGTGCTATACAGATTGATCACAGTCGATGCTGATCGTAATGAGTCCTCAAATAGTCAGGAAGCCCATGGCAAGTTCGCGCAATGTTCTCCCCCGTCCCCCTTTTCTTTTTTTTTTCATCTGCAGCCAAAAGTCAATGCGCTGCCACATGATATTTTCAAGCCCACCATGTAAATCCAAAGCTAGTCTTGTGACGGGTCGCTCAAAACTACAAAAAGAGACCGTTGTGTGCATACAAATAACATTCGAAAGGAGGGGCCACCGAACGGTATTTCTCAAAGATGGCAGCTGTGAACATGCAATGGTCATCCTGTGCAGTCACTTTTGTTAGCGAGGCATTTTGTTGGCGTTCTGAGGGTCGTGCAAGCAATGTGAATAGATCTGCATTAATTCAGCAATTGTAACTTTAGTTCCGAACACCCAACGATGCAGCTTCGATTAGACCTAGCGGCTAGACATGCGCCGGCCCCTGTGATAATGTGCTGCAAGCCGTTGGGGAAAGCTTGTCATTATTATGTTCCTACATAGGACTCATCAATGATCGGTCACAAGATTATGCTTATGAGTTAGATTGACAGCTGTTAAAGCAGCATTCAGGTCCACGGTCAACCAGCTGGCAACTACCACGAGCACGTGTGCCAAGTTCACCTGTGTACTAGCATGTAAGTAGAAAGCTCAAACTGCACAAATCTGCATGTGTGAACACTGAACTCGTGCATTCAATATGATCAGCATGCCTTCCGGTGGCTAATTCACTTCATCTTCACTCATGCTTTCATGCTTTCCACATGCCCTGCTTTTGTTGTTCCCTCTGTTCAAAGTAGCGTTAGTGGTTTTCATCGATTCGGTCGACCTGGTCGAACCTTCTACCGATAAAGGTCATGCGCCATGGGAATGCTGCACACATCATGGCACCAAACACGGCTGCATCATTCACCGAACGTACCAATACTTTAAAGAAGTTAATGTTCCAAATATCCAATATTAGATCATGGATTCGTGAATCGAAATATCCGAATGTCTGCAATTCTATTCGAAATCGAATATTCGAGTATTCGCACACCCCCAGTTTACAAGGTCAAAACCAAGGTGAAAATGTGCAAGTGGAAAAGGAAGGAACATATAAGGGTCATAGTATAACTGTGACTTAATGACTTTTATAATCAAAACTTGGTTTTATGCCAAACTCAGCCAAACCAAAAGGTACTGTTGCCACAAATAACTGCCACAATGTTAGTGTGCAAATGCAAATAAATAAATAAACACACAAGCTATGCCTAGAGGAGTTACTTACTATGGAAGTCACTTGGGGGTCTACATAGACGAAGGGCAGTTCCGCTTGAGTGGCCAGCACATCAAGCACGTTGAGAAACAGGGCAGTCACACGGCGTAGGCAGTCAGTGCCAGACAGTAGCTGGCAGGACTCTCGTGTCATGCGGGAGACTTTGCGGAATGACTCCCGTAGCAGGCGCCCCAGAGTCTGGTAGATGGAACTGGTGTCCTCTGGGGAGGCAGCCATCAGGCGGCGTAGGCTCGCTCTCCAAGCATCTTCCGCATCATCAAGTGGCGGTGCAGTCGCAGTAAGTGGAGAAAAGCTCGGAGAAGTATTGCTAAGGGTGAGGTCACCATCACTGACAAAGCTCTGTGATGATACTGACACAGGGCTTCCAGGTCTCCGAAAGCTGCCTTTAAGAGGTAATGAAATTGCAGGGAAGACAAGGCTGCTTGTGCAACTTGGCAGCTCCGAGTGATCGTAAAGGGGTGAAACACTACCAGCATCATCATCAGAGGACTCTTCCCGCCTGGGTGTCGCGACACTGTAGCGCACAGTGATGCTCGAGTCAGATCCAGAGGGCTGGACCGCACCCGTGCACTGCACCTCGAAATTGGGGGGCGACCGGCGCCGTACTCCCCAGTTGAAGTTGTCCATGCTCTCGCCTTCCTGACTTTCCAGCTCGTACTCAAGGAAATCAAAGTCCTTGAAGATGCCAAACTGCTGGTCACTGTGCGTGCCATCGTCCAGTTTGCTGTCAGCCGAGACATCGTTGTTGGTGGCAGACACCTCCTCCGTGCTGCTGCACATGGAGGACTGACGCTCGGCAACATCGCTGGTCTGGCTGAAAATGACCGAGGGACTTTTAGGAAGCCCAACACGTTGGCCACAGGCCGTCAACAGGCTGATGAGATGCTCACGAGTTCGTCCCTGTGACAGCCAAGGGCGCCTCCAGCCACCGAGAGAGCCATTTTCACTGAAAGAATGATTATGCGACAAGCTACGCCTTGGGGAGCTCTTCTCTTCTTTGGTCTCATTAGACTCCTCTTTGGTGTCTGGGTTTAGGCCTACGACGGGAGTTATGGAGAGGTCAAACGTAAAATCAATGGTGCGACCGGGCAGCTCTCGTTTGGCAGAAAACTCGGATTCCGCAAATGAAGTGCTGGAGGCAATGCTAATGCAATCAGCTGTGGTTACACCCGAAAGGGACGCAGGAACTGACGAAGGTGGTGCAGCCAAGCTGGATGACCGAGCCACAACATGCTTCAAGATCTTTAACACGTCCTTCCAGTGAGAGCCCTCCACGTGGCGAGCAATGGCTCGCAGAAGGTCAGCATTGATTGTCTGTGCCGCACTTTGTATGTCCATGTAGAGGAGAATACAGTAGAGGACATTGAGCATATGCTGCATTAATGAGGGAGGTCCTTTTTCCACTGTCTCAACAAGGAAAGAGACGATGCCAATGAATACATGAGAGTAGGCGTCATAGAGGTACTTGACCACACACTTGGTCCACTGCAGGTTCTCTTTGCTGAAAGAGTGCTGGCTGTAGAGAGTCATTACTGTGGCAAGGTTTTCCAGCTTTTGCGATCGCTCCATGCACACCTGGGCAATGGCCCTTGCAGCACGGACGCACAATGGAGCAGGGTCATCGAAGTTCAAGAGTAGGTACGGCAGCAGTGCCATTACATGAAATGGGAAAGCCAGCGATTCTGTAGGGTCCACAACTGGCACGTCTAGGTGATGGGTCAGCTGGCAAAGGATGTTGATGGTCTGGTCAAATGCAGCTGGACTGGTGCAACCCTTAAGCAGCAGTGCATGCAGTCCAGGAAAGCCAGGCCACTTCATCTGGTGCTGGATTTTATCTACTTTTTCCAGGAAGTCTGTGTTCTCTAGCGGCTGCTTGCTGAGCACCTTGTCCAACAAGCGCAGGGCAAGTAGGAACTCATGCTCATAGTCAGAATCAAGAAGGGACACAGCGATCCAAAAGAACTGTGCCAACAAGGTCATTTTATCTTCTTGAGTGTACTGTTCATCAGCCATCTTCAGTGAGAGAGCGCTGCGAGAACGTCCCAGGCTGTTGCCCCGCAATCTTGCCTCGTCGTCTGTGTATGCACGTGACCTGGACTCACGGCAGTCAGATGTTGGACTTTCGGGCAGCTTTTTTCCAGAGTAGGAGACTGAGTACGAAGTGCTGCGTATGTGAGAAACAAACGGGGTTCCAACTGGAGAGTCCAAGGGTGGGGGAGCACTCCTTCGGTTATCTTTACCAGCAATATTTGGTGCTGACTGAAAAATCTCTCGCATCAGATCATCAATTCTGAGGTTTGTGTCCAGAGAGTCAACACCTTCCTCAAGGGTGAGCATTAGCTCTGTTACATAACCCTGCATGTCTTCTCCCTGTTCGGCGACAGTTTCAACAAGCCGCGACAAGATGTCAACCAGCATGCGAGTCGTTATTGGCACGCGCAATGCACGAAAGATCTGCAGCGAACGGCCTGCATAGTGACGTGATGAGCACGAAAGTGCCAGCTGCAGGGCAACTTGTGCCCACCGCTGCTCTATGTGAGCCTGCGGAAGCGAGTCCTTGAACACGGTCACCACATGATGAACAAATGTGCTCAGCTGCTCCGCACTTTTCACGGTCCACACTTTGGCTGTGATATCTTCATAAGCCCATAGGGGTGAGTCTTTCTTAGAAGCAAGGAAGTCAGTTAGGGCCTTGATTGTTGCTTCAATGGGCCGTAAACAACAAAGATCTTGTTCTAGGTCTGTGCCTCCCAGCTTGATTCGCACAGTGGACTCCAAGTTAGGCTGGTTGCTGCTAGACTGAGCATTGGTTTGGCATCCTGTGGTTATCGTCGTTGTCATAGTTGTTGTTGTTGACGATGAGGTAGCTGTGTTGCACTGGCTGGTTGATGACTGGTCTTGAACCAAGGTGGCTGCAGTTGCTGGTGTAGGGTGAGCAGACGCGGCATCAATCATTGACACTGGCTCCGTAAAGTTGGTGGTGGTGAGCACACGTGGCTGCGAATGTATGCCATAACCCAGTTGACGAACACGGTTGTCCAGAAGGATGCGTGCAATCCCCAGGTGGTCCCTGTGCTGAGCCACAACGACAAGCAAATTGAGCAAGAGGCGAGTGCAGTGTTCGTGCACAAGTGGTCGAGCATGGTCGAGCCCAAGGAAGAGCACGTGGAGCAGCATGGGCAGGTGAGGCCCCCAATCCAGAGGCACGCCGCTCACCACAACATCCGTAAGTAGCATGACCGCCAAGTTACATCTGGACAGAAAAAAGAAAAGTACCACATGAACCCAAAGTACAGTCAGTGCAATTGCTACTGCACCTCATTGCAGCCTCATGTATCTTGATAAATTTTGTAGTAAACTTGTGACGATCTTATGACGACTTTGTGAATTATCTTTGTGAACCTTGTTGAACCACTGTGCTTGTGCACTGGCCTGGGCTACCTGCAGGTTATTTCAGTTGCAGACATATATCATCGACATTAATTATCGAGCCCTGTGAAGAGCCTATCCCAAAACAATTATGGTAAGCAATCCAGCATACATGTTAAAAACAGGCAAAACACTCAACCATTCGAGAAATCATGCTGTCAAGACATAGTCAGATTGATTGATGGGGACTCAACGTCCTAAAATGACACAGGGGATAGAAGAGATGCTGTAGTAGATGGCTCTGAGGTTCATTTATTTGCATCAAAGCATGGCACACAAACATTTCTGCCCTTAGTCCACCTGAACTCTCATCCCGTCATAAATGTGCACGATTGTGCCTTCTTCATAAGATCTATAGTTTCAACCCTACTCTAAATGAATACTGTTACGTTTCGCCTACGACGCGCAGTGTAGCCTGCGCGGATGCAACGTTTGCTGGGGCTTCGTTCAAAGCGGCGGACATTTTGGCCCGTTCGGAGCGGCCGCGACGCATCCCCGCCGAGCGCGTCCCGGCATGTTCAGTGCCACGTGTCTTTGTGTGTGCGTGTGTGTGTGTGTGCCCACGCTTGTCAAAGCGCGGCAGCCGGGGGGAGGAGCTCCCCCAGTGTGAAGCAAGGAGGTCTGACCGGCGCCGGCCCGGCTGATGCGTCACCTCCTTGTCTCTACATGTCTCTCAGTCCGTCCGTAGCTCGCTGTCACGTGGTGTCATCTCGTGACCTTCCTTCTTGCCTGCGACGCCAAGAGTATAAGAGCAGCTGCCCCCGGACGCCAGGAGAGAGGCTCCGATTTCTTCTGTTGAGTAACGTGCTCTCCCGTCTCTCTACTTCGGTCGACCTGACCGCCCGCTCCTTGCGATGCTAGAATAAACAAGTTGTTCTGTTAGCAGTCGCCTCATGCTTTGCTGGGACCTTCGGATGCTTCCAGTGTGCCCCAGGCCGCCAGGCCAACGCTACCCTTGGGGCTTGCGACCCATTTGCAACAACGGGCGCCAACGGTCCGGTTGCAACAACGGGTGTCAGCACTGAGGTTCCGACAGCTGGTGGCAGCGCTGAGATTCCAACAGCCGGTGCCATCGGTGCGGATCAGACATCTGGTTGCCAGCGGTGAGATCGCGACAACGGAGGCCTGCAGTGAAGATATGCGGTTGACTGTATGCTGAGCAGCACAACGACCATCCGGGAGCAGTGCAACGATCCCTGTGTGATGACTGGTTGCCTGCAGCGGAACGACTGCACTGAATTCTTGGCTGCGAGGTTTGGTGAGTGCGGGACTTTCTTCTTCTGAGTTTTGCCAGGCTTTTGTTAGTGTCAGAAACAGAGCTGGTAATTGTGGTTGTCGTTGCTGCCGGGTTAGTTGCAGCAAGACAATAGTAGGCAGTAGAGAAAGCAGCATTCAGAGCAGCCATGGATTTGAAGTCGTTGCGCAAACCGAAATTGTTGGAGCTTGCAAGAGAGTTGGGTCTGGATGTCTCAGACAAACTCAGAAAACCAGAACTGCTAAGGGCTATTCTTGAGTTAGGAGCTGAGGATGACGAGCTGTCGGAATGCCTTGAGACCATTGAGGAGAGGGAGACGGCAAAAAGACAGGAACGCGAACTTAAAGAACAGCAACAAGAGAAAGAAAAAGAGCGAGAGCAACAAGAAAAAAAAGAAGAGCGCGATCATGCTTTGGAAATGAAGCGTCTCGAGTTAGAGATGGAACGCGCTCGTAATGGAAGTCAGGCACACGGTGCAGGAGAACGGGTATTGTTCAAAATGACTGACCTGATGCGGCCGTTTAAGCTTGGAGAGGACATTGGTTTGTTCCTGGTAAACTTTGAGCGAACGTGCGAGAAGCAGGGGTTCTCTCGGGAAACGTGGCCACAGCGCTTGCTCACTTTGTTACCCGGCGAGGCGGCCGACGTAGTTGCTCGCTTGGATAGAGAGGAGGCAGAGGATTTCGACAAAGTGAAATCAAGTCTGCTAAAAAAGTACAGGCTGTCCGCGGAGGCGTTCCGTCAGAAGTTTCGAGAAAATGAGAAAGGCAAAAGTGAGTCATATACAGAGTTTGCCTACAGGCTTATGTCAAACATGCAGGAGTGGCTCAAAGAAGAGAAAGCGTTTGGTGACCACGAGAAAGTTCTGCAGTGTTTCGGGCTAGAACAGTTTTATAGTCGGTTACCTGAGAACGTGCGCTACTGGGTCTTGGATAGGCCAGACGTTAGTACGGTGGCTAGAGCCGCTGAGCTAGCCGAAGAGTTTGTGACGCGTCGGGCTCGCGGAGCTAAGGACGGTCAAAAGGGTGAATTTGGCTCCAAGTTTGAGAGGCCGAAGTTCACGCCCATGAGAGCAAAGGGGGACACACGTAGTGCGGACGCGAGTGAAAGCAGTCCGACTGAACGTAAGGAGACGGCGGCAGCCGAAGCCGAACGCAGAAAGCGGTTCGAGGCGAGGCAAGCGCACGTGTGTTATACGTGCCAGAAGCCGGGTCACTTTTCGGCGCAGTGTCCGGAAACAAAAACAAAAGTCGTGTTTTTGTCATTATGCAGCACTGACGAGAACATGAAGCTTCTCGAGCCTTACATGCGAGACCTCCTCGTAAACGGGAAAGAGTGCCGAGTGCTTCGCGATTCCGCAGCTACGATGGATGTAGTTCACCCCTCTTACGTAGAACCCGATATGTTCACGGGCGAGTGCGCATGGATCAAGCAAGCCGTGGAAGCTCATAGCGTGTGTCTGCCCGTAGCAAAAGTGCTCATTGAAGGTCCTTTCGGAGCACTTGAGACGGAGGCGGCAGTGTCATCTATGCTGCCCCCCCAGTACCCGTACCTATTTTCGAACAGGTCCGATCACCTCCTGCGCGAGAAGGGGCTTTTGTTTGGTGAGGCTAGCGTTCAGGCCTTAACCAGATCGAAGGTTCGGGAGCTCGCTGCAAAGGCGGTAGTTGCGGGGCCGACGTTGTCGAACGATGAGAAAGGGTCAGAGGCGCAGCAAGCTGATATTCAGATCACGCCCGAGCTGAATAAAACTGAGTCTGTAGCGTTAAACGCACCAGATACTGGAGAAGAAATGCCCGGTGCGGGAAAGTTAGAAGAGATAACTGCAGATTTGCTCATCGCGCCTACGTCAGACGGACTTAATAGGTTGCTAAAAGTCAGCCGGTCGGCATTGATAGCCGAGCAAAGGAAGGATGGCAGCCTAGAAAACATACGCTGCATTGTCAAGGAAGGTATCGCCAAGAAAAATGCTCGCTTTGTGGAAAGAGGTGGGGTCCTGTACCGGAAGTATGTAGACCGCAGGGGAGTGGAGTTCGATCAGCTGATCGTGCCTCAATGCTATCGTCAGGATCTGTTGCGCTTGTCGCATGGGGGTTCGTGGTCCGGACACCTAGGAGTTAAGAAAACTAAGGACCGTCTCTTGCAAGAGTACTATTGGCCAGGGTGTTTTCGGGACGCAGACCACTTTGTGAAGACATGCGACACCTGTCAGCGGGTGGGCAAACCAGGGGACAAATCGAGGGCGCCGTTGAAGTTGGTACCTATCATTACGGAGCCTTTTAGACGGCTCGTTATTGATACAGTGGGACCTCTGCTGGTAACAGCCACGGGGTACAGACACATTTTGACTGTGATCTGCCCAGCGACAAAGTTCCCTGAAGCAGTGCCGCTTAAAGAACTCAGCTCAGTTGAGATAGTCAATGCACTACTCTCCATATTTGCGCGAGTTGGTTTTCCTGCGGAAATCCAATCAGATCAGGGCACAGTGTTTACTAGCGCTTTGACGACAGCCTTTCTCGAAAGGTGCGGGGTAAAGCTGTTACACAGCTCAGTGTACCAACCACAGTCGAATTCCGTTGAGAAGCTCCACTCCGTCATGAAGCGCGTGTTGAGAGCATTGTGGTTTGAACAACAAACTGACTGGGAGCTGTTTCTGCCTGGGGTGATGTTTGCATTGAGGACCGCGCCGCATGTGGCTACGGGGTTTTCGCCAGCTGAGCTAGTGTACGGTCGCTCACTGCGATCTCCGCTTCGCATGCTTCGAAACGGATCACTGCCCTCTCCAATGATTGCAGACCATCTCTTCCACAAATGGCCGCCTCCTGCGCTGGAGCCTCGCTTTGCAACAATATTCCTTTGAGGTGCGTTACAAAAAGGGGAGTCTCAACGGTAACGCCGATGGCTTAAGTCGAAGCCCCTAACGTGGGAATGAGCCTCAAAATTGTTTGTTATTGATGTTTTTCTTCCTGAGGCAGGATTTTTAACATATTGCTTTTGTGTAGTGTTTCAAAGTGATGATGTGCTTTCTAGTGCAATTTTCCGATTTGTGGACGCGTTCTGAGTGCTGCTATAGACTACTGTAAGGAACTAGGCAGTAGTATAAAAAGGGAAAGAGCCTGGCATGGCTTAGTGAGGGTTGTGCCGTGCTTGCTGACTGAGCGGCTGAGTTTCGGCGTAGTTCTAACGCTTGCTGGGAACGAGAGAAAAATGGCAACTCTCCCGAAGTCACTTTGCAGTGTCCTGTGTGAACCTGAACGTGAGAACGAGGCCTTCTCGGTGCGCTGCGCTCAAGAAACGCCGAGGGACGACCGACTTCGGTTATGAGCATCATCGAGCGACATCCCTCCGGACAGCGGATGCAGTCCCCTGACCATCGGGATCTCCCTCCCCCGGCGGGGCGGTCTGTTACGTTTCGCCTACGACGCGCAGTGTAGCCTGCGCGGATGCAACGTTCGCCGGGGCTTCATTCAAAGCGGCGGACATTTTGGCCCGTTCGGAGCGGCCGCGACGCATCCCCGCCGAGCGCGTCCCGGCATGTTCAGTGCCACGTGTCTTTGTGTGTGCGTGTGTGTGTGTGTGCCCACGCTTGTCAAAGCGCGGCAGCCGGGGAGAGGAGCTCCCCCAGTGTGAAGCAAGGAGGTCTGACCGGCGCCGGCCCGGCTGATGCGTCACCTCCTTGTCTCTACATGTCTCTCAGTCCGTCCGTAGCTCGCTGTCACGTGGTGTCATCTCGTGACCTTCCTTCTTGCCTGCGACGCCAAGAGTATAAGAGCAGCTGCCCCCGGACGCCAGGAGAGAGGCTCCGATTTCTTCTGTTGAGTAACGTGCTCTCCCGTCTCTCTACTTCGGTCGACCTGACCGCCCGCTCCTTGCGATGCTAGAATAAACAAGTTGTTCTGTTAGCAGTCGCCTCATGCTTTGCTGGGACCTTCGGATGCTTCCAGTGTGCCCCAGGCCGCCAGGCCAACGCTACCCTTGGGGCTTGCGACCCATTTGCAACAACGGGCGCCAACGGTCCGGTTGCAACAACGGGTGTCAGCACTGAGGTTCCGACAGCTGGTGGCAGCGCTGAGATTCCAACAGCCGGTGCCATCGGTGCGGATCAGACAATACCTTATGACACATCTGTCATATATATCATCCCATTGGTATCACACACTTAAATCTGGATTGGACAGCGTGCCTGCTTCCATTGCCAAGATTCCAGACGATGCAAGCAATGCAAAACAGCCGTAAACAACACGTTGTGTTAAACCTTTATTGCTGCACATGTATGTCTTTGTTGTTCATGTATACCACTCCTCTCTGTAATACCTTCTGCTTTGAAAGTAACAAATAAATAATGTAGCCTAACCTCAAAGGCGTAACACAGTATGTGTCTGGCTCTAAGCAAATATTTGCTGCAGTACTGTTCACTGCACTTGAACTCTCCTTTCAACAGCGTTAAAAATAAGAGCAGGAAAAAGTGTTTAAGGAGGTCCTAAACCACCGTACGGGCTTGGTGAAAGAAACATAGTCTGTGGATAGCATAAACTGCAGTGAATATCTCAGCCAAACTTTACAGTCGCGCATGGCACGTGGAGTTCGCAAGTGGAGCACCAGGTCACCTTTTTCTCAAACACTCTCTTTCCAACAGCAGCCTGCTTCTCACTCTTTACAGGCGCTATATTTTGTCATATAACATATTCACATATGCAGCTGCTAATGGCCAATAGCTGACATCAATCAAGAAGTGTGCTTCTCCCTACTGTTACACTGTACAGTAGAACCTTGTCGATACAA
Organism: Dermacentor albipictus; assembly: GCF_038994185.2. Classification (NCBI taxonomy): domain Eukaryota; kingdom Metazoa; phylum Arthropoda; class Arachnida; order Ixodida; family Ixodidae; genus Dermacentor; species Dermacentor albipictus. Next base: position 394,578,530 of record NC_091821.1, read on the forward strand.
TCCCATTACGTATGATTTCCTGCACCAACATTCGTGATCCAGACTGCAAAAAATTACCCAATTGAGTTAAACTTATTTTTTGACGGTTCATACGTTCTCAGAAAACATGATCTTTTGACATCAATGTTTAGTACATCACTGCACTGCGGTCTTATGATACATTTTGCGGCCACTAGATCCCATGTAAACAAGAAAATGTGTGAGGCGCACACAATCGAAAACAGTAGCCACCTGCTTCAGCAGCTTCACCACAATACTCAACCACCCATCTCCTCAGAGAACACCAGTGTTCAATCAGTATCTTATTGCGGTACCAGCAAATCTCTTCCAGGGTCGTCGCATGCCACATTCACAGCTATCGCCACCAACAACATTGCCATAAACATCTTCACCTATCTGTTTCACAGCGTGCGCTGCCGTTGGAAGTGTACTGCCTGCCTTTAATGGGCAATAACCCTAACGTGCTGCTGTTCCTTGCTGCGGACTTCTATCATATGATCTGTTTTCCAGCCGCTAGATCCTGTGTAAACAAGTAAATGCGCAAGGCATGCGTGATTGAGAACAGCAGCCGCCCGCTGCAGCAGCTTCACCGCAATACTTGCCTGCCCGTCTCCCTTGAGAACGCTGGTGTGCACACAGTTTCTTATTCCGGTACCAGTGAGAGTCCTCCTGGGTCGTTACACGCCGCATTCATAACTATCGCTGGCAGCCCTATTGAGATAAACATTTTCACCTATCTGTTTCGCAGTGCATGGGGCATAGTGCCGTTGGAAGCTAACTGCCTGCTTTCGGTAGGTAATGACCCAAATGCGCTGCTGTTCCCTACTGCGGGCGATGTGATGTGAATGTCATTTTTCTCCAGCGGCATTCGGCATTACCCACCAGCTTGATTTAGTTTTGGTTTCCTGTTACCACCTCAAAGCACTACACAATAGGGCAACAACAAAATGTGTCAGGAGCTATGAGAGCACTACAACCTTGACATCTGTCAAAGTCTTGATACCACAGTCGCCCCAAGGTGTTGTGATGAGCTTGCTCGCTGAACGTACTGCTGCTCGCTGAGGTCAATCGGGTTTGGCGCATCGTAGATGCCAAAATCGGAAACCATCTAAAATAAAATTTGAACTCTGCACCATGGTGACATTCAGTAAGTGGAGCGTTGTTAGCATGTCCCCTCTCCACCACAGCTTTCACAGTGCAAGGCACTGAAGAAGCCAGAGCAGCACGAAGGGGATCATAGGCAACCTTCGAATGCCAATAACTCTGCTTCTGCTGCACACATTGAAGTACACTTTGAGGCAAAGTGTTTCTGAAATCGTCTATTTTTACTTCAAATTGTGGGGATGCGAGACTCTCACGCGTACCCTGACATGTTGTTTTCTCGGATAGCACCCGTCTCCTGTAATCCAGCTTTGCCACGTGGCTTTACTGCAGCGGTTGGTATGCTTGCAGGGTAGTACGAGAGATGGTGCAAGTGTTTCTCTGCTAACGCCACCTAACAGCAGGGTTACTTGGGCGCAAAAAGGAGAAAGCTCTTCCTCTTTGGCTCGAGGTTGGCAAGCGGCGCGGACGTTCTGCGCATGCGCTGATCCATGCTTCTGCGAGACCGTGTCGCGAGGCCTACCCCGGAATGGACGAACACGATCGTTCGAACGCGCCACCGTTTGCGTGACCGTACACACGAACAACCAGGCGTTGCTGTCCAGCATGGGGTGAACATATTAGCTAATTATCCGGTCGTGGTGAGTCGGACTTCTGCAATTTGTCGCGTGCCCATCGGCATGTTTTGTGAATAGCAACTCAGCTAGCACGCATTAGTCTATGAAAGGTGCAATAAATGCCCTTGTGATTGTTTGCACTACTGTGTTGTCGTTCCTTTGTCCCAAGAGCCCCGCAAAATGCATTTCTCGACTTCGGTAAAGAGTGGCTCAGGGCCCCTTTAATACAGCGAACGTATTAAACACTTGACTTCATGCTCACACGTTTGGACGTACTACTACACTGACACACTATGGTGTACATAAAAATGAAGTATGCAAGTAGCCACATACCTGTGAAAGCCTACCACAGGCAGAGAGCTTTCGGGAAGAAACTCGGACAGTGGTGCATAATAGCCACCGTATTCTGGCATTGGCAAGGGATGTGGCTGAGGTGTCTCTGGCTTTGCTTCTGACTCAGCCGCCCGACGCAGCAAGGCAAAGTTGTCCAGTGCTTCTGGCTCTTCATCTGGCTGGGACTCCTGCTGACAAAAAGAGGAGGTCTTCACGTAAATTTTTGTTTTAATGTTGCAATCATTCCCCGATTTCAGCAAGCTGCAGAGAAATAGTGTGTCGAGATCATGGCAGAAAAATAAAACAAAATTTATTGTATCCCATCTGCATTACTTTGACATGCAATGGTTGAACTTAGACTTAGGTGCATGTTAAACAACCCCAGGTGGTCCAAATTTCTGGAGTCCCCCACTATGGCGTGCCTCATACTCAGATTGTGGTTTTGGCACATAAAACTCCATAATTTAATTTATGACATGCAATGGTAAAAAAAGAAAAATGCGGACTCATACCGATGTGCATGTGTTGAGATGAATTACGCAACCAACTGCCATATTCAAGAATGGAACTTAAGTTTTGCGAAGAGACAACTTTTAAAAGTACGAGAAATGTACAAATTTACAGAAATTTTGAGCTAAGTTTTAAAAACTCCACTTAGAGCCCACTTATGAAAGTCTCACTTTTCTGGGTAATCAAGCGTAATAGGAGTGAGGCTAGAAAATTTTAAATTCTTCTGTCATAAATTGAGGCACAAGTAAATGACTGCAGCCTCAGCACAACATTGAAAGTAAATGTTGCAGCATTTAGAAGAAATTTTGTCGATTATTTTTTTTGTCTGGCCAAAACTGGCAGCCATACTGCGGCCACCAATATAATCGTCATTCTGTTGGCATCGCATGTGCCTTCCTAATGTCATGTGTGTCGCACTGTGTGTTTTGCTTCTTGTCATTTTTTTTTTGTTTTAGAAGTATTGTGTACATCGAGAATTTTTTTTTTTTTTTTGCTGCCACATGTGCTGTTTTTCCTTACTCTTTCTTTATCCTACGAGCAACCATGTGTGTATGCTGCATCTATTTTTTAGTGGCCCCCATGCAGTGTGCCTTAGTGATGGATAAAAAGAAAGCAAACTTTTCTGGAGAGGATTGGGTTCTGCTTGTCGCCCTGGTACAGAAATACCAGGACGTCCTGGAAAACAAGAGAACTGATGCAGTGTCAATTCCGACATAGAAAAAGATGTGGAAAGAATTGGGGACTCAGTTCAACAACCAAAACAATGTGCGGCCGAGTAAGTACGTAGCAGCAACAAAAAAATGCAGGGAAAACATTAAGGAAAAGTGGAGGAAGGGAAAGGCTGGAGACATGCGGGAAATCTTTTTCACAGGTGAGCGATGAGCAGCTGCAGCAACGGCGGTACAAGTAGGCCACGTTTCTCATTGTTGGGAAGCAGAGGGAGCATATTGAGCAGCGTCAACATGGCACACTTAGAAAATAGGTACCAAGTGGTGAACTCCAGATCATTATAGAACTCCATTTGGTTCTGCCGATCCCTCGAAACTCTATGCGAGGGCCCCGCATATCCGTATGCGTTGCCCTCGTCAATTTCGTCTGTATGGGCACAAAATTCTGCGAACTGGGCAAATGTGTAGTCGTAGTTGGCCATTTTGCTTACATAAGTATGGCCGATAGTACGAGTAAGGTAGCTACGAGGCTACGTTTGCGGCCACTCAACTTATCGGTACATAAGTGCGACAAAAGTATGACTTAAGTAGAAGGTTGGGTCTTGAAACACCTTAAGGGTCAATCAATCAAGTCATAAGTAAAAGATTGGTTTGTGAATACGACAGCAAGAGTGAAACTATAACAACCAATTTCCACTGGTCTCACAGCATGGTAGCTTGATGCTTCCCTTGCTCCTTGTTTGTGCATCACGGTTGTGTGAAGTCTAACCGGTCACACAGGAAAATGTCTCAGCAGGCTACGTGGCAATAGGAAGCTTACAACTTTGATGGAAGAACAGTCAGTTTAAATTTATATAAAATTGAATATTCTAGAATAGAAATTGAATATTCTATTCTAGTAAAGAGCCTTAGTGTAGGTCTTTGTGTTGTACAAGCTTGCAGAGGTTAAAAAGTTATATGTGGCATCAGTGTCAATTAATCAGTTTCAACCAAGCATGGCATTGTAATCTTGAGGTTTAACTGTTCCACATAGATGTACCGCTATCTTTTTAAAAATTTTCTCGTCTGCATTGTTTCTAGTATATGTCATGCTTCTTTTGTGATCAAGTTTCAGTTGTCAGACAGCCCCTGTACCACTTTTTTCTTTCTGTGTACATTGTTTACAGTGCACTGCTGCTATTAAAGGCCAACAGTAACGAAATTTCACTTTGGCTATATCTGCTATAGAAGGGTAGCATATACCGCTGAAGAAATCTTGGCAAAGCCAAGAGGCTGACAATTGTAAAGTTTTCTTGTTGACAACTTTTAAACAGCACCGAAGCAAATGACACGTGCACCTGGTGGTTGTTGCTATGACACAAGTCCCAGCACACCGTCTCAGAGATTTTTTCAGCGCACTGTGGGCACAGGGCGCTCGGGAGCAGCTTGCATTGCCACGCACCTTGAGCTATGTCCATCATAAAAACTAATTAGAGTATGTGGTTGTCAGAGCGTCTTGCCAGCGAGAGAGCTCGTCGTGGCACCCCATGGTGGCCGTGGTCTTGATGGCCATGCTACGCAGATACATGCAACTGTCAATCGTATAGTGCAATGTTTGCCATGTGCACGGCAGGGCTGGAGTGTGCACTCGTGCTGGTGAGCTCAAGTTTGGTGATGCTATGTAGTGTGGGCCGGCTTTGTACTGCACCAGCTTGACCGATGGATAGTAGCCAAATCCAGATGGTACATTTTTGAAGTGCTATAAAGCATTCGTGTGGTTTGGACTTATCTCAGAGGTGACGTCAAGGAGCCACACATTCTAGGTCATGCGCCACTTCCGGCAACTGGTAAAGGCGGCGTTTTTTTTTCTTTTTTTTTTCAGTTTTGGTATCAAAAACAGCTATTTTTGCAAGCTTTGCATGAGACAGGAGAACTGATTTTAGGCTAGTAGGTGTTTGCTGAAAGACATAATTATATGAAATTATTGTATTATTTGCAGGATGCTTCCAGTCGTATTTCAAACTTGAAATATTGCATGGTGCATATATATCCTTTTACTTGATCTAAAATTTCATTGCAATTGGCCTTTATGAAAAGACACATACAGTAAAACCTCGTTAATTCAGATTTTATGATGCCAAAAAGAGTGTCCGAATTAACAAAATGTTGAATTTGAAGGCTATCAAAAGAATAATAAACAAATGCTTCCTTCATCAACATGCTTCTATTTACTGAATATATCATCAAATCCTGTTTCCATTTTGAATAAAAGCAGTGGAGATGCTTTTCACTACTGTGTACATATCCCAACTTTTTTCTGCAGTGAACTGGTCGCCAACACATTTTCCGTCCATCGCAATATAGGTGGATTTGATGCAAGCGTGCGAGCCACAGTAGAATCGCTCATCATCCTTGACAGCTTCCATCGTGTTTGTAACATTGCGTGCTGATTGTACTCACTTAAAATGAAACTACTAGTTGCCATAATCGCTGCTGAAGAGACCGTGGTCATCATCGATGCGATCGTGGATGGCGACAATGCCCTTCTGATGGCACACAGCCAGCATGCAACGAGTCAGAGCGAAACTACTGTTTGCCATAACAGCGGCAGATAACCATAGTCGCTATCGATGACGATGACCATGCAGTTATGAAGTACAGTAAGACCTCGTTAAACCGTGCCCGCTTAAACAGTAGTTTCGTTTTAAAAGTAGCAAAGTCAAATCCCCGACTCAGCAGCCATTGAACATAATACGTTTTGTATCTGCATAAACCGTAGCAGCTTATTGCACATATCGATTAACACATAGCATTTCCCCTTTTCGTCACAAAATCACGGCGGTAGGTCAGCCTGGCAGAACTACAAGCCTCAGAGACCGGAACGGTATCCAAGCCCAAACACAGAGGGCGCTTGGAACGGTGAAGCCACATCAACATTGGCATCATTCCAGCGCCGTGCAAGAGTAGGAGCGTTGTGACCCTTGTTGTAGTGTCGTGCAAACTAGGACAAAAACCAGGTGCTCAGCATAGAAGAAAATTGGACATAGAAGAAAAAAGTCGGTGCGGGCACGCAAGAGGTAGCTACGGCTGACTATGGTGTGTGGGATTTGTAATGCGAACGAGAAGTTGGTCGGCAGTGCTGCTGCAACCGTGAAAATATGTAAGTTACGAGGTTCGACTTTTCGAGGTTTGACTTTTTGCCATCGTTGCCTCTGTTATTGCCGAAGCGTCACCTAACGACAGTGATGAGGATGACATGGAAAGCGACAGCACGGGCAATTCAGGCCCGACAGTGGCAGATACTGCGCGTTACGTCAGCCTCATCATGTGTTTGCCGAGAAGTGAGGGCTGGCGGAAAAGCTGGCTCGTAGCTTCAGTGATCTTGAGGCCACCGTCGTCGCTGCTAGCCCACCGCGGCATCTAACGAAAATAACATACTTTTTTCATGTAAAGTGAGTAAATACTGCATGTTTTCTGCCCTTTCATTGCTCTCTCTCGTAGTTCCGTTTTTGACAGGTAAGTGGGCGATATCACGCTACTTCGGTTAAGCAGCACTACCATTTAGTACGAACTTTTTCCGAGCTCCAGCCAACTGCGGTCTAAAGAGGTTTCACTGTATCTATAAACGTTGGTTCTGAAGGAATGGAACCCTCATGCACTGAATCAAAACGAAACTGCCTTTTGCAGCACCTACTGCAGACAAAACTGTGGTCACTATTGACATGATCATGGTGATGGGATCATGGATGACAACCATGTAGTTCTGAAAGCATGTGGCATATGCAGTGTCATGCACGGCTGTAAAGGCATAAATAAGCACAATGCGTTTCAGTGTTCCTGTTATTCCCATATGATTTCCACTGAAGACCATGGCGATACAGACTCCGCCACTTTGTTTCGGGAGGACGCTAGTGCCACTTCTGCATAGCACATTTGCGCCGCTCTGTGCTCGCTGAGCTCAGAGAACAACACAAATTAACCGGTGTGCAGCCAAATAAACTGCGAATTAGTGAGGGTTTGATGCCATAGAATAATGCATATGCTTGCCGGGAATAGAGGATGAGTCCGAATTATTTGATATTCTGAATAAAGTGGTCGAATTAACGAGTTTTTACTGCATTTGTTACTTACGTAGTAAATAGCTAGAGTTCAAGAAAAAATCCCAGTCATAAGGCTGCATCTTTCCAAAAAAATGTATTCTTTCATTTCTTTGTTTGTTTCCTGCTTGAGAGATTATGCTTGAAAACATCACACGCGGACATCCCATTATTGCACATAGAAAGGTGAAATATGGCAAGCCAGTTCTGCGGAAGCCCGCAAGGTGGAGGAAGGTTAATGAAAGGTAAACGGTTAAGTGGTCAGTCAGGTAGATGACAACTTTTGCTTTCAGAAAAAGATCAAAGCTAATTTCTTTAAGAGATGTGAAAAACTCATCTAATGCAGTCGTGGAGGCTCAAGAAACCACATACAGTAGAACTTCCTTCATATGTTCTGGAAAAAAATGTGATGAAAAACACTAACTGGGAAAACAAACAACCCAAAGTAAATAAAAAATTTGACAGACTCAACTATTGTTGACATCTACGTAATGTGAATCATTGTGGCATGCGGCACGAAATGCCGATGCATGTCAGGCTGGTGGGGCTTCGGCTGCCTGAGACGTATTTTGTTGTTTTCCTATTGTACAGTGTTTTAGGACGGCGACGGGAAACTGAAATGAGATCGAGCTGGCGGCTGACACCAGATGCTGCCGAAGCAAGACTAGATGCTCACATTGCACCCCCTGCTGCAGGAAACTGTGGCATGCTTGGTTTATCGCCTGAAAGTGTGCACTGCGCTTCTAACGACACTAGGCCCCACGCTCTGTAAACAGATAGATGAAGATGTTTATTGCAATATGGTTGGCAGCGATAGCTGTGCATTACGCCGTGTGACAACTCAGCAGATTTGCTGGTACCGGGACAAGAAACTGAGTGCGCACCTGCAATTCTACCCGATATGGGCAAGCGAGTATTGCAGGGAAGCTGATGTGGCAGGCAGTTACTGTTCTCGGTAATGTGCGCCTCACGCCTTTTCTTGTTTACATGGGATCTAGCAGCCGGAAAACATATCATACTGTTGCGAGGTGGAGACAAGCATGAATGTTTTTTTATGCAAGGCGAATGCTGAAGGCACCGGCTGACACTAGAACATGGCGGCCGAAGCGCCCAAGCAACAACAACACTTCATCATCGCGTCTTGTCTGCACATACTGTTCTGCATCGTAACACCATGCCTCTGAGATTGGAGCACCGACCCGGCGCAAGCAATTATGGCCCAGCAAAGGCACACATGTAGGACTTTAAACGGGAGACATGAACATCGGTTCTTGGCTGTACGGACGACGGGCCCGGCTCTTTGGGAGCAATCTCGTACGTCACATCTGAAAGCTGTCACAGGATTATAGGGATCTGAATATCGCAACAAAAGTTTTTCCGATAGGCCTACACAACGAAATGGTGACTAACGAGAGCACGAGGGAGCCAGGTAAATACTGCAGGTCCCTATGGTGCATATTGTAACGGGACTTCAGTGTAGCCTGGGAATCAGTGAGGCGAGCGCAGGCAATCTGACGGGCCTGTGCTGCCATAGGAATCACATTGCGGGCGTAAGCGGTCTGTGAATGTGTGACTTGTGGAAGTACAGTGTCCAGGGGCAAAATGAGATCACAAGCCAAACAGTAGATAAAACGGTGAGTAACCTGCAGTGTCATGGCAGGACAAATTGTATGCGAAGGTGACATATGGCAGAGCGATGTCCCAGTTCTGGTGGTCTGGAGAAACATACATAGCTAGCATGCCAGTAAGCGTTCTGTTCAGTCGCTCTGTGAGACCGCTAGTCTGTGGCGTCCAGTCTATGGCGTCACAGACTATTATTCTGTGAATTAGTCCAGGCGAATCGTGGACATCGCAGCAGACACCTTTGGCGGACGCCGTCGGTACGCGTTGCCGGCGCTCGCGCGTCTTGTGTGCGGTTCGCCAGTACTTTACTGGCCTTCCCCCAGCTTCGCTGGTCTCTGGTGTTTGCGATAGCAGAGCCACACATATTCGACTTTTCTTTTAAAATGCGCCTCTGACGTCTTGTTGCTTGCGCTTCCTTGAGAAAACAAATGGCACAGCGTCAGGCTTGATTTGAGGCGCTGCCTTTTCAATGACATCCCAAGGCTTTGCGATCACTTGCAAAGGGCGGGAAGCAGTGAGGCAGGCAAGTGTGACGCGATATCCGGTTTTGCCGAAGTCTTCAGAGGACTCCGCTAGGTGCAGTGATTTGACAAATAGTAATTAAAATAATTAATTTTCACTCATTTCTGCTCACAAAGAGTGTTGCTTTGGTCACTCTCAATGTGATAGCTGTCATTGGAGCCAGAAATTTTGGGGACAAATTTTTTATTCTGTATCCCTTTAAATCAGTTTGTCTTAGCTCGCATTCATCATGAATCTGCTCAACACATAAAAATCAGTTTGTCTTAGCTCGCATTCATCATGAATCTGCTCAACACATGAAAACTTCATGAAGTCCAAGCCCATATGGTCAGGATGAAACATTCTAGAGGGTAAAAAATGGATGTTATGTTAACGTTCTGTATTCTGAATGTTAAAGTTCTCAACATTAAGGCAGACAATCAATCGACTCTTCTTTTTTTTTAGGATCTATTTCTTACTCTTTAGACATGCCAACTTGCCCGAAAACGTATGCCATGACTTTAGCACAGTAAGTCGCACCTTTATTTTGCTATTCAATATTTTTGCAGATCTCCAATACGTAAGCTTGAGTGTTTCCGAAAATGCAGTGACATTGACAAAGGTGGACTGATCACATGCTGTAAGCATTACAGAATGACAGGGACAGTATGTGCATCGGCGACACAATAGGTCACAGGGTGTAAAGAAAAGCAACTCTGCAAAAGCTTTCTTACCCTGGGTTCGTCAGCAGACAGCAACATTGAGCGGTCTTGTCGCGACCGGTCACTAGAGTTGCTCCTCAGAGAACCACCTCGACACTCGTTTGACCCGTCCTCTGTGCTGCGTCGCTTGGTGTGCAGTGTGCCGCGTTCCTGGGCAACATCTGGAGCCTGTCCAGAAATTAAATGAAAATGTAACTTCACATCGACACCTAAAGTAAGATAAAGCTTAGAATTAGGATGCAAATGGCTTCGCACTCCACATTTTTATTTATACACAGAAATTATGGTGTATATGCCTTGCTACCTCACAGAGTCAAGTGTGCTCACAAACACAGGTGAACTGAGCAAACAATCAGCGGCCTCAACATTTTATAACCTGGTAAATGGTGAGGTTGGTGCACCAATGTTCTTTAATTTTTTCTTACACAGTGGATCATCACTTACGTGATGCACAAAACGAGCAGCAGTCGCCTTTGTGGGCTAGAGTGAGGACAGCATGACAAAAGAGGCTCGGTGTTCTTTTTGCTACAGATGCTGCTGAATACTGAAGCACCAGACATTCAGAAGCCACTGGAATACGCTTTCACAAAAGTTGTTCCCAACAACACTACATTCTCCAAGAGAAAAAAAGAGAGGCAGCCGAGGAAAGTGACAGAACATGTAGAGAAGCTGCAAAAGTGATGTCTTGAATACATGGCAATGCTGCCACAGGTGTCACAGTGAACAAAAGAAACAGCAATTCCCAGTGCACCAAATTCACAAATAGACTAGTGAGCGTGATTACGGTATATGCAACTGACACCACTGGTGTTAATATTATATTGCCCAAGATTGTGTTTTGCACTGGAGCTCCCCCTCTGTTCACAAGTATGCTGGCCATCCGTACCTGGTTGCCGTCATCTGAGTGGCTGCTGCTGCCCTTGCGGGCACTGGTGAGACGGAAGAATGGTGGTGTCTCAGTTCGCTCGACTGAGAAACCCAGTGTCTCAGCCAGCTGCATCTCGGCAAGGAGGGCATCCAGCAGTCGATCAGGGCAGGCACGCCCCATGTGTAATGCCACGCGCTTGGCTGATGGGAGCAGCTCCCCGGGGGCTAACCCCGCCACAATCAGCAGGTAACGCACCACCACTCGCAAATTGGAGGCCCCACTGCGACACAGCAGGGCCCACAGTTCTTCTGTCTCCTGCAAGAATGAGCGCCAACTTTATTTATATTCAAAATTTTGAATACTGGTACACTCCTAAAAGTGAACGATTGAGGGGAAAACGCACAAACCACTTAATTTTCTGGCTTTGTGGTGCTGCCATCTGTGGGGAGGCACTCAAGGGTATCCCAGTATTTCAAGGCCCTTTCTGCACATGCAAGTCTCACAACTGGGAAATGCGCCAAACAAGACAAGACTTGGAAAAAGTGGGTACAACTCGTCGTACAAAACAATTTACATGTTGGAACGAGGACCTAGATAGATATGGTTCAAAGAAAGGCCTGACACCGGCAGCTACATTGGTGACCTATATCTACATCTGGCATCACAATAAAGATTCCTCCAATCAGCTCCATAGACACATCGAAACTTACAGGTCCCCTTGGGGCAGATTCCTGGCCATCAAGGGATGGAGGGCAAAGAGCAAGCTCAATCGCTAGGTCGCATTTACGAGAAGCTGAGCACCCCTCTCCCATGGCCAGAAGTCTATTGAGCTGTACACTGCCAAGCTGAGCAGTGCAAGTGATTGGTGCATATGGCTCAAAGAGGCCCATGAATCCTGTATGTTCCTCCCAACTCTCTCACACCTCTTTCCAGGCACAGATGCATCTTTCATCCGGCAATCCCAGACCCTCACCTTCCCTATCAACGCATTCAGGTCAGGGCAACCCATCTGCCTGGTCTGCGGGCTGCATCCTAACGTGGTACACACGTACTGGGAATGTCCCCATGCCCTTTCTTCACCTCATATTATCACATGTGCCAACATGTCCCCGCCAATAACTTATAGCTGGCCAAGCTGGCCGGTGGCACCTATAGAGTTTCGTGAAATAATCACTAGAGAGAACTCTGGTCCTAGGGTATACAGGAGCTTACAGAATTACAGAAGTAATTTGCGCTAAGAACGCGCAAATTACTCTAGAGGAAGATTTTCTAATGAACAATTCTAAAATTGAACTTGTACACTCGGTAAAATCGCTAGGTGTATTTTTTTATCATACTATGACGTGGCAGAGCCATACAGATTTTCTTGCTAGTAAGCTTTCACAAATCACTGGAATATTTTATTCCTTGAACTATCTTCCTCGCTTTATTAAGTGCTTGTTATATAATTCACTTGTTCTCAGCCATTTAAATTATTGTTGTTCGGTCTGGGCTACCACTTCTGACACAAATATCAACAGGCTGTGCATACTGCAAAAGAAGGCTCTTCGCGCTATTTGCAATACATAAACCATACGATTTCCCTTCAGCTTATTTATTTCATAAACTTAACACACCGAAAGTACAGGCCCTTTTAAAGTATCGTTTAGTGCTTGCGTATAAAAATGAACAGAAAAAGAACATCAGCTACATTACTTCTATGGCCAACTTAAAACTACACGAAACTCCATACAGCACAAGAAAGCCAGAGTACTGGTACGTACCAAAATCGCGCACAAACTATGGATCATAAATGCTGTGCTCCAGGCTACCTCGGTTATTAAACTACCTTATTGTTAATAAAATTGATATTGCAACTTGTTCTCCTCCTGATATTCTTGATTTTTTCTCTCGTATGCGAGTTGTACAATGCCTGTGTGCTTTTGAAGTGCAGTGAGATTTCGTGCTTTTGCTTGCTTGCTCACATCTTGCTTTTGTTGTATTTTTTTTTCCTCGCCTGATTTGCGATGCGTATGCATGATATGTTGTAATGCTTGAATATGTAAGTACTTGGGAAAACTGTATTTCCGCTCTGCTGCTCCCTTACTTTCTTTTTGCATATTTAAGGGTATTTGGGGCTGGTCAAGCTGCTACGAGCAGCTTTTTTCCCCACTTTACGCCCTTAAAGCTCTATTCAGTTTTTGTGGAAATAAAGCATACATACATACAATGCATGGGTTTCAGTCAGCATGGGAACTATGAGAAGTAGTACATGGATTTTCCTAAACTTCGTCCTTCTAGCTTCAAACAGCTTCGTGACTTTGTAAACTCATCATTTTCAACAAGGTACTGAGTAATAAATAATTAAATAAACATTATTAAAGTTGTCCGATTGCATTATTCGAGCACACAACCTCTAGCATAGAAGCCGAATGTTGAAACCATTATGCCATGGACACATGCATCAACAAGCAATATAAAACACCTTTATGAATTTATCGTGGGCAAGCCAGTACCATGACAAGACTGGCACATTTCAATTTGGCCATCTCGACAAACTGAACCATTGCAATTAGTAGCAATTGTGCATGTTCACAGCATCTTCTGCACATCGAAAACTATAGATTGCTTTGACAATCAAGGCATATAAAGTGTAATAAACAAAGCCACAAGAACTTCTGAATCCACAAGCATGAAGATCAGAAAAGTCTGTGTATTTCTCATCATTCCCATGACAGCTGAACGATTGCAGCACCAGAGTACCCTCTAGTAATTATTGTAGGAAAGTCTATGGTACCACCCAAGGAGCTGGGCCAGACCAAGGTGTGCTATGTTTGCTACATCCTGGAGACGATGGCAACTGCCGCCACTTCACCACTGGAGAGTGCCACTTCGACAAACAATGGCGACTCAAACTAGAGTTGTCATTTAATAAAGTTTTCTTCTGTAGACACACAGCGAGCAGTAGGGTAGGTGAAGCTGTGTTCTATTCTGAAAGTGTGAGTGGTTGCAACACAATTAAAATTCAGTGCGCAAAGCCATTTTGCAGTGCTGCACAGCTTTCTTACGCACACTGACAGTGTCTGCTTTTAGACAACAAAGCTGCACTAAGCTGCAACAGTAAACACATCCTCAGTGAAGACTGCAATCGCAACTTCATTTCTTTTTTCATTCGAATTTAGCTGCACAACAGAGATATCACACATCTAACTCACCTTGGGATGCTGGTCCCCAAACTTTGCTGTCAAGTAGAACAAGTTGTTCAGCACCATTTCTGTGGCTTCAGCTGATCCCCAGCCCTCTCGACGTTCACCTGGTGCTAAAGCCCTGCATGAACCAATGGAACACAATGAGTCATCCACCCTTTTCATGTTGTTCACTTAGGCTTTAATTCAATTATGTAGCTCTCATTTCAATACAATCCTGGGCCAGAATTGTACTGCTGGAATTTTAATTTCGTGCAATACGCACCATGGTACATGGTGTAAAATTTCTGCAGCGTGCAGCACTTAAGTGAGGAAAGCAAGCTAAAAAAAGGACGAAGGAAGAAGGATTGCAAGAGGACAACACAGCGCTCATGTTGTCCTTGTACAATCCTTCCTCCTTTGTCCTTTTTTGACCTTTCTTTTTATATATAAGTGCTTTGCACTGCAGAAATTTTACACCATCGACCTAAACCAACTCACCCACATCACTATTCTTATTCAGCGCCACAGTAGTTGTTTGTGCTATTGGACGTAAAGTTCATAAACAACCCTTCTTGCTGTAGTTAAACGTTTTCAACTTTTCACCACTCTCCAGTGCTGCTTCGAATTGTGGGCTTGCTTCTCAAGAACCTGTGCCTCCAAATCAAAAAGCCAGTTTTCCCACACAGTTTAGTCACCTTGTGGCAAAACACACTGCACTTTGAAGCACTTTGAAGCACAAGAGGGAGGGGGGGCTTTTAATCCTAGGGTTAAAATTTTTCATGCTACATGCACAAAAATATGGCATTCCCAGTGGACGGAGGTCCAATTTGATGGAAACTTCGAAGGCATGGTCTAATTTAACCTTGAACCAATCCTGCCTTGCCAAGATCCAATTGCAGGAAATCAATACATAGTGATGCAAGATTATTCTGTCCAGAGAACCAATTCTGCCCTGGTAAGATTAAATACAATATGACTATGCAGGCAATTCAAGATGATTACATCACAAGGAGAAAGAACTGACTCAAGCTCCTGAGGATGGCCAGGGGTCAAGTGTGGATCAACGAGGTGCATGTTTCCCAGCCAGGGCAGCAGGCACCGAAGCAAATTCTGGCGCACTTCTGGCCGTGCTGTCTGGAACCGTCCTGTCACCTCCGAGAAGAGCCGCATGGTCAGCTCAGGGTGAACCTGAGCCATCTGACGGCACAGCTCTTCCTGCAAAACCAGGCAGCACCCCAGTTAGCTTACACTCCAATACTAAGTTCAGCAAGAAAAGATAACTGACTTTACATAAGATGCAACTGTTGTCAGTTTCAACATCAAACTGTGGCGTGTACGCAAGACTGAGTGAGTGCATTCAGGTAATTTTCTAGATGTGTGCGGCATAGTTGATTACAGACAAGCTAGACCTCACAGCTATCCATCCACATAAGAATGTCAACTATATTAGCCTTACACAAGTGCACAATGTTCTTTGAAGCATCAAGGCCAGTCCAGATATGACTACAACTGGTTACAGCAGCCTGTGAGTTTTGTTATCGTCCTTACAAGTGGTCTGCATCGCACTGGTAAACTTCATTATTATTTGTGTTCTTGGGGCCTTCCTTCCAACACACTGTTCAAATGTATCCTGAACAGGAATCATGCCTCAAGCCAGACTTTGAAAAGTCTATAGTGCATTTTTGATTCTATTAGCACATAGTTACTAGAAACACCTACAAATGCTACTTCCAACTAATATTTTATGCAACACATAGAGACAGTATTATAGAGACAAACAAAACGACAAAGAAAACAGAAACAGACATTAACCCCTTGCTAAATATAATGACATGTGTGGCAGAATGCACATTCACTAGACACAAGACAAGGAACCGATGTTTGTCAAACAATACACACCTGGGAGCAAGGGTAGCCAGCTATGATGAGACCGTCACCAGAGAGGGAACGATGACGCAGTTGTATGCTGTCCTGTAGGTCTTCCTCTATGGTGAGGGCTGACTTGGAGTGGAAGAAGCGATGGTCAAGAATGTGCAGCAGCTGCAGCGCCATCTCCTGAATGTTTGCCCTCGGACAACCAGCATTCAGAAGCGTAACACAGATGATGGCCATGTAGTGGTCGCACGGGTATTCACGCACACTAAACACCGTTGCAAGTGCTGTGAAACACCCGTCTGCCAGCTGAGGCTCCCCGGTGTAGCAGCGGTCCACGAGCCAGTCCAACAGCATGCCCGCGTCTTGATTGAAGTCCAACAACAGGACAACCGTCTCTTGGGCCAGGTGGTACAACCTTTCATCATTGGACCTAAGCAGGCTGTCCAACCAGTGGTAGATGACGCTCTCTTCATTCAGGCCAGGCGGGTCCATGCATGGTCCACAGCAGAGAACAGAGGACATTGCCTGGAGTGCTGAGAATTCCAATTCCGTGAGGCTCTCGTCAGCCGAATTTCGCTTCTCCACAACGCCAAAGGGCACGCCCAGATTTCCGCTCCATGTGGCGAAGAGATAGAAAAGGTTGCGCCTCAGATCATGGCCAAGGAGGTGAGTGTGATTCTCCAAAGAAAAGCTCTTGATGAGCTTATGGACGAAGTTGCAGAAGTGAAGCTTTATCTCCTGCACAATTTCGGGCACGTCCTTGTCATTCTCACTTTCAAGGAAGAGTCGTGCCCCATCGATGTACTCAACAAAAGACGTGTTGAGTGTGCCAGCATCACGATCCAGAATGCAGGAACTCACACCGAAGGTACCATGCTCGGCAACAGATTCCATCAGTCGTGTAAGCTGGAGGCGAAGTATGTCACGTCGTCTCCTGCGACGTACATTCTCCTGCTTTCTGTCAATAGCTTCTCGGATGTAGCCAACCAGTTCTTCCATCAAGTCCTTGAGCGCAAGACTGTTGACATGCGACAACCCGAGGACGACAGCTCCTCTCAAATCCATTTGTTCACTCCTTAAAAGGGGCACAATCTGCTTGAACAATGTAGTAGCACTTATTCCACTGTTGCTGATGCCTGTAAACCTATGTTCAGCCCGGTCAGAAGACATGTTCTCGGGGGAAGAGCTGAAGCTCAGGTCAGGCGATAGATAGCGAACGGTGATGTTGCTGTTGGAAGGTGCAACACGGCAGGCATAAAGAAGGTAGTTTCTCCACAGGCTGAGATACACATCCCTTTCTGTGGGTGCCTTTTTGACAGTTGCAGTACGAAGAAGTGAAGCTCGGTTGTCATTTACTGGATTGAGTTCGATGTGAGTGAAGAGGCAAGTGATCCGAGAGGTCACAATCGGCCATGACTGTGTCACAGCTGTAGGACAATGCTTCAGAACATAGTCCTGGTGGATGAAACTCATGAGGCATGCACACCAGGCATCCATGCAAGACAAATCTAGAACATCCAAGGGACTTCTGTTGGAGCTTTCTGTACTGCCTTCGGGGCTGCCTGTAGTCCAGGCTGAGCTGGATCGCTCGGCCAGCCACTGTAGATCCACGACTGGTGCAGACAGGACTGCCGACTTCTCTGAAGCTGGAAGGTAGGGCAGACACTTTTCGATGGCAACTGGGCAAGCTCGGTCAATGACATCCACAACGGGCTCTTCTGCACGTGGTGGCAGCTGCAGTTTCATTACAACCTTGGTCTCCTTGAGGATGTGAGCTGCAAGACGTCGTGTAGACAACCTACAGTTGCAGAGCATTACCAAAGCCACACCCTCAACAAGATGCAAGGCACTTGTCATCTGTTCGATTCGTATCTCCGGCACCTCTTTCTTGACGCCACATCCATTCAGAGCATTCTTCCATGTGGTTAAGAACTGTAACAGCACACGCAAGGCATTGTCCAGCAGTTGTGGAAATGTGTCATTGACTTCCTGAAGAATAAACTGGATGAAACCTTGAATGACATCCTCTCTCCATTCTGGAAAGTCCAACACCATGTTCTGCAGTGCCTGAAATGCCAAACCACGCAGTTCCTCATCCATGTGAACTGTCAACCTTGACAGCATCTCCACTAGATCTTGCCTTCGCATTCCATCAGGAATGAGTCGCGGCACTGCAGCAACACAGGTGCGAAAAAGGTCAATCTTGGGTTTTCGCTCCCCTGTTATCATGTCATCTGGTTCCTTGTTGGCATTTTGTGTTGTAGTCATCATTAGAGGTCTACCAAACTGGACGTCAAGTGCTTTGAGGATGTCATCAAAAGCCTTTCGAACATAGTAGTAGTACTGAGACATGCCAATGCTCTTGGCAGTGTCCTCTGTGAGCACTTTGTTAATAAAGGTCTTTTTGACTCTGAGGGTGTTTCCCGATGGAAGAACACCAACAGTTCGAGGCATTGGTGGACAGCCCTCTTTTTGTTGCAGGCTGTCTGCAACCACGAGGAAAGCCCGCAGTCCAATGCTCATTCTCTCAGGGGTAAGAATTATCTTGATTGGCCTGCCAACAGACAGCAGGTCAAAAACAATTTCCTTCATGGCAAAGTCAAGGCGCTCCTGCGCTATGAACTGAATGATCTTGACAAAAATGTTCAGTGGGGTGTCTCGTGGTACAACTGCCTTGGATCCCTTGGGGAAAAGTGAGTTAACAATGCTCTGAAGCCTAGTCTGTGTAGCCGTGTTGCTTTCGCACTTTACACGAATCATGTATACCCAAAGCAGTCGGTACAGTGACTCTAGTGCCACACGACACATTTTTGGATCCCGATGCTTGAGGTGAGAGAGACACATTGCAAGAAAGCAGTGCCAATTCTGAAGGAAAAATAGTTTTTGGCTCACACAAAGCAAACAGGTGACCAGCGGAAACAATGCCAGGCTGTGCTTTTTCTTGGTGCACAGGTCAAGGGTTTGCGAGTACAACATTTCGACAAAGTTTTTCAGACATGGTACATTAACTTCCGTCTTGACAGTCGCAGCAACAGGAACAAGAATTTCGACAAAAAGGCCAGCAAGGGCATGTTTGACATCCTTGTCCTTGGCCTCGAGGAAGTAACTGGCACATTCTTGCATGAACTGGAACGAAGCTTCAAACTCCTCTATGGGTGCCATCTTTACGCGGAAGAATTTCATGCCCATTAGTAAGCTAATGATGCTCTGTGTTGTGTGAGGGCTTGGCTCCTTGGCACGAAGCTCCTTCAGCTCAGCCATGAAATGTTTGCGCACCGATTGGAATCGCGACTGCGCCAGCACAGCCACTACTTCGGCGTACAAGTCTGCTACAATGTTGAAATTCTGGGCGTTTGGGCCTGTCTGGGAACTTTCGCGGTAGCGAAAGTGCTTGAAGGCCAGTGATTCGATGTGGCCGACCAGATCTTCGTGCCCCGGGTGTAGTGCCAGCTGCTTGAGCACTTCGATGAGCACCAGGCAGAAGATGAACTCAATCGCAAGATCCCTGCGTTCGTGCAAGTAGTCACGGTCACTGCGGGGTTCAGACTCACTCTTGGCCCGCGAGTCCGCGCGCGGCCTCTGCATATCGACGGTCTCTACTGTTTGCCGGTCATACCATGCAAACAGGGTGCGCAGTAACGATGGTAGGCAGTGCTCGGCCACTGAACCGAACGCGGACAGCAGCTGATCGAACACAGCATCCTCGCCCCGTTGCAATGACTTGGAAACTGGTCGCTCCAGTGGCTCAGCGAGCACAGTACGAATTTTTTTCTCCGCTTGCAGTGTAAACTCTGCAAAGAGCACGCGCAACACAAATTCGCCGGGTTTGACATCAGTATCAAAGTGTATTCCCGGGGGAAATGGCTGTCGCTCCTTGCGAGCACCCCACGGAAGAACTAATGCAGATTGGCTCACGTTGTTGCTCGTGCCGCCACTGGCGGGATTCGACCAGCTTTTGACATCGGTATTATTCTGCGAAGCCATGGCTACGGTACAGATCACAGCTCTACATCACTGGCGAAACTGCAATGCCCGTAGTCCGTGCGCTCTGCGTCACCATCAACGTAAACACGGCCTCCGTCCGGACGATCAGACCATGGTTCCGGTGCTATCGCGCGACGTCGAAAGCATCGCCAGTCATCTGGGAGAGGTGCAATATATTTGTGCAGGTCGAAAGTCAACTATAGGCGACTGGAAGGCATCTGCAGGATTCACACAGCTAACTTCACAACAAATCAACCTAACAACAAAACTAAAACTGTCTGCAGCCACACAGCCACCATCACAATACCGGAAACGACCGACGGAAACAACACAAAGTGGATCGTAACAGTTACGTAGGTACGGTTAGTCTGATGACACAACAGTAGTTAACAAATTATAACAAACCCGTCTTTTAAGACGCACCGAAGCGTAGCCTAATTACACAGTCACTGACTGCTAAACCCTTTACTTACGCATTCATTTCTACGTTTCTACGCCGATCCAATCCAATGACGTCATTTGTAATCCAACGTCATTTGTAATGGCGTATGGATTGTTTGTATTTGTGCTGTGGACGCGGTACCTATGACGGTACTTGTGTTTACGTACGGCAGGATAGCTTATCTAAGGCGGAGGGTGTGCTTGATCTTATCCGTGAAGCATAAAGCTCCTAAGATAACTGTTGATTCGTGAACAATTCGTAAACGAAGGAGATGCGTAAATATTGCCTCATGCTTTGGATATCGGGTTTATAGGAACGCGTGTAATATAACGTAAACAAACAGGACCATGTGCGCAGAACAGTTAAGAAATGCTGCACATGGCAGCATGTAGTATATGTAATTTAGGCTGCGCGCGTGGTGTTAGTGGAAGGTCACCATGTCTAACCACGAGAAGCTTGTCGTTCGGCACAGGACCTCTCAGGACGGGCAGGCTTCTGGGTGCGGGCGGCCGGCATTTCCCATCAATGCGGCTGCTCAGATGTCACTGAACAGCAGCGCCTGTGAGGTCAGTGACGATGAGGACTTGCCAAGGATACCCAAGATTCCAGTACAGAACATTATCCTGAGACTGCAACATCGTGAAATTTACGCCGCAAAGCAAAACGTGTCACCGTTGCATGTCTCCCGGCATCTCCACCAAAACGCTTGCCCGAACTTCACGGTCGTCAACGTGGAAAAGCCGCCGTGCTTCTTGCGAAAGTTTTCGCCCGATGGCAAGCATCTCGTGGCTTTTTCGTCGGACCAGACCTCAATCGAGATTTACTGGTACCGGGGGCCCTGCGCGGCTGCTCATCTCTTGCGGGGATTCAGTGGAGACCACTTGGGATCGGGAGCCGAGTCCGCTCAAGTGCGGAGCACTATTTTCAGCGAGTTTTTCCGGCTCCGTCACATTGTGAACGTGTCGGGTAACGGCGGTGAGCAGCTAAATCGCGAGTGTAGCTTGTTTACTGACGACTGCCGTCACGTCATCGTGGGGTCAGCCATGTATGTCCCCGAGGAACCGCACCCGTTCTTCTGGGACATGCACCGCAACAACGAGTCAGTGTCTCCGAACCCCCGCTCTCCTCTGGAGGACTATTCGCTGCACCTTGTGGATATGGTCACCGGCACCCTCAAAGACAAACGCACATTCAAGACGGACAAGATTTTTCTGTCTCACAACCAGGGGCTCTACCTCTACCGAGACACACTGGCAGTTCTCTCAGTGCAGCATCAGACTGTGCACATATTTAAGGTCAGTGTGCATCTGTGCTGAATGTAAAAAAAAAAAAGTGCAGAGTGACAGAAGCGCTTTCAGCTTGAACTGAGTATGCAGTGTGACATAGCACGCTCTAATACTCCTCTGGAACATGTCAGTTAGGTGCGTGTACTATCAATCTGGCAATGCAGTACCGTCACACTAAATAGAATTTGCGGTTTGCTTTTCTCCACTTAACTCTGTTCTCCATCTTTCCCATGTGTCTTTAAATGTAAGACATCTGCAGTCGTATGAGCAATAAGTAAGCAACATTAGTAGACTTCTTGCCAGTTGAGACTTGTGGTACTAGAAGCAGAACACATGTTGTCAGTGAATCCCTACCACAATCCAGCAAAAAAGCATATGCGCGTGTTGTTTTTGCTGCATGGAGCACACAAAAATAAGAAGCGCATAACTTTTTTCTTAAGGGTCCTGAAGCAATTATACAAAATTTTGCATTATGCCTTTCTAGAAATTTAAAGGGATATGGATACCGGCATGTTTGGCATCATCTTTGTGGGGTAGAAAAATTGATTTTTAGATTGCACTATATTATAGCCCCAGATTTAGTAATGTCATCGTGCTAAAGTTTCTTCTTGTTTTTCACTAGTGTTCTGTCTGCAACGTTATCAAAGCTCACTGGAATCCAGTCAACATTCGTTTTGTTCATTGTGTGTATATCTGGTCAAAACTAAGGCTGGAACTGTTTTTGCAACCTAGAGTTTTTGCGTTCTTCTGAATAACAGGCATTCATATCAAGTGAAATGAGACCTCAGTCTTCAATACATTGTGGTATAAAGTTTGTAAACAGGGATAAAGTGCCTCAGACAGGCTGGCCAACGTTTCGATAGGAGGACCTATCTTCGTCATGTAATTCTGCCATGGTCGTGTCTCACTAGTATACAAATAAATGTGATGTTTGTATGCAGCAATTAAAAGCATTGAGCAAAATAAAATTATGTCGGAGAGTTGCTGTAAGAACAAACACTGAAAGCAACAACAAAAATTGTCCTAATATGATGACACTATGAGAGAAAAGAATGCCCAAACAAAATAACATGGCTAGAGTGTGTAAACAAACACAGATGAAATGTTTCATCTGACTATGACACAGAGCATGTAATGTTGTTTGAATGTTGTTTCTATGTTTGCTTGTGGAATACAAGCACAAACCTAACTTGTAATATAATCTCTATTTTTTGTCCTCCACAGGTCACAAAGGAAGGTCAGTTCGTTGACGTTCGGACTGTGGGGCGGTTCTGCTACGAGGATGATGAGCTGCTGGTATCATCGGCATTCCTGGCAACCGGCCGAAGCGAGCAGCGACCGTACTGCGAGCGTACACTCAACTCGCTCAAGCACCGCCTGCTGGTGCATCTGTATCGCCAGGTAATTTAAACAGATACAAGCATGATGTACTTGAATGGCTGCATTGATCACATAACTTGGAGGATAAGTTACCCACTGGTTTAGCACTGGACTTGATATCAAGCGCACATATTTAAAACGGGCAAGACTTGCTTTGTGATTCTCAGAGGAGTGTGTACTACCGTACACCCACAGAAAAAGGAATGTCCTTGGTAGATTCCTTTTGCTTCTTTCTCTCCTCTTCTCTGCTTCACGCTTGTGGCATGAATATTTCTGGTGCCAATCACAAATTTACATTTGTGAGTGGTATGAGGCCTGGAAGTTTTGTGGTAATTTAATAACTTTTTTGCGTATCACAATGTGAGTACTGACATGCTTCCAGCTCAGTCATGTTTTGAACGTAAAAATTTTTGCACTTGCCCTTGCATGTATTTGGAAATGCCCAGTGATGGGCCCAGTGCCTTCTCACCAAGTTGTGTGACATGCTATGTCTGTGAAGAGGCAACAGCCAACCATTGCGCACAATGAAGATGCTTCTGGTCTTAATCATTGTCATCATCATCATCAGCCTATTTTTTTAAGTCCAGTGCAGGACGAAGGCCTCTCCCTGCCATCTCCGATTACTTATCTCTTGTGCTAGCTGATTCCATCTTGTGCCTGCGAATTTCTTAATTTCATCACTCCGCCTAGTTTTCTGCTGTCCTCGACTGTGCTTCCTTCCCTTAGCACCCACTCTGTAACTCTAATGGACTACCGGTTATCTAACCTACATATTACATAGCCTGCCCAGCTCCATTTTTCTCTCTTGAAATCAACTAGAACATCGGCTATCCGCTTTTCATTCCGTTGTTTTTTGCGTGATCTTGAATGTGTTCTCGAGCTTCTTTGTTAAACTACAAGTTTCTGCCTCATATGTTAGCACCAGTAGAATGCAGCTATTGTACACTTTTCTTTTCAACAGCAGCGGTAAGTTCCCAGTCAGGATTTGGTAATGCCTGTCATATGCACTCCAACTTGATTTTATTCTTCTGTAAATCTCCTTCATATGGTCAGAGTCCCCTGTGAGTAATAGACCTAGATAAACATACTCCTGCACCGACTCTAGAGGCTGTCTGGCGATTGTTAAGACAATAGCCTGGCAAGACTATTGTCTTAATGTTGCCTGGCTTTAATTATACTTGTAAATAGCTGCAGTGCATATGAGTGTGCCTGTTGGTGCATGTGCCAGTTGTGTATTTGTGTGGCCAAGGGGTGGTATCATCTCTCCTTCCACTCAACATCTGCAGTGGTGCTCCAGGTTGTCAGCCATGCATCCTCGAGTTTCTCAGTAAAGTCAGCATTTATCATATTGCCTCCCAATCAACATCTGCGGTGGTGCGCTAGGTTGTCAGCAAGGTTGCTTCCATTTCCACAGTAAAGTCTGCATTTCGCTCTCTCGCGCTTTTGCAAGAATGATGGTATGTGATGTTTCAACACTTGATTGTGACCCACTGAAAACTGGCAATTCTGCTTGCCAGGCTTTGTGTTATACAGTAGGCTTTTGTTAATTCGACTGTGGATTATTCTATCGCGACCGCAGGTTCTGGCTGGCGCCCATACATTTCTATGGGTGCCAAACCTCTGTTATTTCAATCTCAAAATTGGCCTTCGCTGGATAATTCAAACTTGACTGGTCAGCTTTACCGCAGTACAGCCCTGTTATGCGTTGAAGAATACCAAGAAAGGGGGCCGCTGTCACGGGACATTATATGCGTTCCTTAATTATACAGGCACACACCCGCCATCGCTGGTCAGAGTACGAGCACCTCGACACCTAATAAGCATACTAGCAGTCATTCAGATCTGTTTATGACATTGCTGTAGCGATTAAATCCCTCATTTTGCCCGCCATGCGTGACGATTAACAGGGCCGAGTGCGTGGCCTAATACTCATTCCGTTGCCCAAGAAGTGGATAAACTGTCAGTGGATAACTGTCAGTGTTTTGGGAAAGCTAGCGAAAATGAAGACGGCAAGATGAAAAAAACCCCGAAAGTTGAAAGGATGTTTAAAGCCAACAAAAAAGCAGGCTTTATCTAAAACACTAAAGGCATGCCAGTAAACTTACTAGGCGTCTCGGTACTCATGCTGTGACTTGAGACAGTGCATGTACCTGCCTGTGTAAATTTAGGAACACATGTTATGTCCCATAATAGTGGCACCTTTCCCTGCCCAGTATGCTTACCGCATAACACTCTGTATTGCAGCAAAGCTAACAAGAAAGGCAAATACTGTCAAGCGAACAGCGTTTCGGCGTTTCTACCATTTGTTTAACTCAACCCTTCGGATAATTAGACCAATTGCATTGGTCCCATTAGGATTGAATTTACGGAAGTATACTGTATAATCATTTCTATCAATATGGGTAGATTCACTATAAATATGGCATAAATATTTGCTGTCATTGACACCATCTCCAATGTGCTCTTTGTTCCTCCAGGCCGAAGCTGAACAGAACCCAACGGCGCTGCGTAAGTTCTATCAGCACTTTGACCAGCTTTGTGACCTGCGACTGTGGAAGATGCAGCTGCTGGATGAACGGCATCTGCTGCTCAAGTATGCCAGCGAAGATGTAGTCTCATTCCGGCTGTCGGACCCAAACTCTCAGCCGTCCTTCTTTGTGGTTTACAACCTGGTGACCACTGAAGTGCTGGCTGTTTACGAGAACACCTCTGAGGAGCTGCTGGAGCTGCTTGAAAACTTCAGTGACCTGCTGCGCAATGCAGCACTCCACTCGGATGCCCAGCTCACTTGCTCTCCATCTAACAACATTCATGCACGGCTGGTACAGCAGAGGTGAGGCTCCCGAACAAATCATGTGCAGTGTTCATAGTGTGCATGCACAGATATGGCATGGCTGTGAAACTTTGTGAATGTTCAGCAGAAGTGTCATTTCGGAAGAATTTAAGGTCTTGTTGCAGGTGGGGCTCAACATCGTTTTAGATGCTGTGATACCCTTAGTGATTACCTGTGCCTGGAAAGCTATGGAGTTTCACTTCTGGCAGAAAATTGATCAAATGTAGCCATAATTTTAGGCATGCTCTCCACTCTAAAAATTAAATAAGCTCCGGGATGTGTGGGTTATTTCAAATTGTTTTTTTTTAAGCCCAACAGTTATTAATAAATGAGTGAATGTCACCTTTATTAGAAAGGCTGTTGCTTTGGCCTATGTTTGGGGGATTATGAATTCCGGTGTGGGAATGGGTGGAAAGGGAGGATAAGCAGATAATGGTCAGCAAACTGTCTGCGTGGACTTCACAGTCTGAACAACAAGCCACTTATCAGCGAAGGCCAGAAACAAGTTGTACAAAGCATGCTTATTGAGTTCATGTGCTGGTGGGATTCAGGCCTCGTAGTTCGGAATCATCATTCTGTCTAGGTATTTGCCGTGTGCCTCTTCATGAGCCTGAAATTCCCAGAAGAGATGTTTGGCCATGGGACGGCATGGTGTGCAGCAGTCAGGGCACTGATGGTTTAACTGTATCGGTGTGACCTCATCTTCATTGGGGGTACCTCTTCTTCCTTTGAGAATATAGGACCTCCAGTGGTCAATGGCATCGGGGGTTAGGGCAAAACCTGATTGTAGGCAGTGAAGAAGTACCTGTCTGGCTCTTGGTAAACAATCATTGACTGGTACTACTGCACGGATCGCAGCCTTGCATTCTTGGGCATGTTTCTGCATTGCACGACGTGGGTCAAATGTCTGTATTTGCTCCAAAGGAGTTTTGTTTGTGCTCACTGGCAATGAGCAGCCAGGAGGGACCAGGGTGGTGGTGTGGATTGTACTGCTTTCACACCTGCCATCTCATGTGCTCTCTCATTTGTCATACAAAAATTGGCTTTATCCTTTCAAGCTGCAGCTTTGACATTGGTCAGCTGTTGCACTAAGTTTAAATCTGGCAGCTATCCCCAGTGACAAATTTGATTTGTCTTTTCCGTCCTGTATTTCATCAGCACCCAAACTATCATAGAGCCATTAGACTGAAAACTGCTGTTGAAGAATTGTTTAAATACAGATCTCTCTCTGCATGATAGCAAACTATTTATCCAAGGTGTCAGCCCAGATTGCCAGGCATTCACCACCAGTGCCTCTTGCTCACATTTCTGCTCCAGTGGTTTGCTAAAATGACAATGCTATGACACACAAGTGCCAGCTGAAGCTCTCTGTTGTTTGTGTACATTTTGTCAACAAGGATGTCTATGCACCACAGCACAAGTTCTTGTTCCCCCATTTCCCAGGTTCAAGCAGACCATTGTGAATGCCCGTTATGGGGGCCAGACAGAGGCAGTCAAGCGTCTATTAGCACAGCTGCCCATCAGCTCACAGTCATACAGCAACAGTCCCTACCTAGACTTGGCACTTTTCAGTTACGATGACAAGTGGGTGTCAGTGCTGGAGAGGCCCAAGGCCTGTGGAGACTATCCCATCCGGTGAGTGACAGTCGTGCACTTTTTGGTTAAAACTGAGAGTGTGATGGCATCTCTTGGTGTGCAAGGTTATGATAAATGCACATACCGACCACAAAAGATTGACTAAGATAAACGTTTTGGTTTTCTTTTGGGAGCCTTGTTCACAATGGTTTGTAAGGCCATGATCATGATAACAACTGAATATAGGCACGCATGATTGCAAAAGAAAAAAAATCTAACATGCGTCTTCACTACACATCCAAACTACCACCAGAAACTATCAGCCGAAATTCGTACACGCTGGATGTCTTGTTCATGTTATACAACATACAGGGTTTGTCTGTATAGTAATGAGACTGCCTGCCACACGGTGCTGCAGTTACCAGTAGTGCACTTGCCAGAAGCGGTATTTTTGGTGAGGATTCTAAGCTAAGTAACACACCAGGTGGCAGTCGTGTCCAAGCTCGGATGCAGTGAGGATTTAAAGTGGCGCAAAAGCTGTTTTCGAGTTTTTGTCACGGCAGAAAGCGTTAAAAATGGAGCGTTCGCTGGAGCAGCGGTAGGCAATAAAATTTTGCTTTTACCTGGGCAAACAAGCTTCCGAGATGCTTGCCTTGGTAAAAGGAGGCTTGCAAAGACGACACCGTGTCAAGGGCCCAGGTTTTCCATTGGTTCATTGAGTTCAGAAACGGACGGGAGGCCGTTGAAGACATGGAGCGATCTGGACACCCTTCAATGAGTGGTTTGGACAAAAATGTGGCCAAAGTAAAGAATCTCGTGGACTCCAACTATCATTTGAGTATCAGATTAATCGCTGCAGACCGCAATATGTGCAAAACAATGGTTAATTTGAACATGCAGAAGGTTTGTTTGAAATTGGTGGCAAAAGTGTTAAGTGATGAACAAAAACATCAACGAGTTGACGTTTCCGTGAGATGTTGGTGCAGTTAGAAAGTGAACAGGGCTTTTTAGAGGGCATATAAACAGGCGATGAATCATGGGTGTTTTGGTACGACCCTGAAACCAAGTGCCAAAGTTCGGTGTGGCACACTGCAAATTTCCCACACCCCAAGAAAGCGAGAATGTTGAAGGCCAAGGTAAAGGCAATTTTTATTGTCTTTTTTGACAACTGTGGGGTGGTCCACAAAGAGTTTTTGCCTCCGGCACAAACAATCAATGCCATGTTCTACAAAGAAGTCCTTGAGTGCCTTCACAGAGCCGTCAAATAAAAACGACCAGAGATTGCCGATTGCTGGAAGCTCAACCACAAAAACTCTCCAGCCCACACCGCCTTCATTTCGACCATCTACTTAGCCCGGGTAGGGGTTGCAACCCTGCCACAGCCACCATACTGCCCCAATGTCAGCCTGGCAGACGTTTTCCTGCTCTCAAAGCTCAAGAGAAGCCTGAAAGGTCACCGTTTCGACGATGTTCCCACCATCCAAAGGGCTGTCACAGAGTCTCTGAAAGAAGTAATGGAAGCTGACTTTCGGGAGCCTTTGCAGCATGGGAATCACATTGACAGCGGTGTATCGGCACCAAAGGACACTATCCTGATGAACTTTAATTACATGTACCGATCGGATCAATAAATTCTTTTTGCCAGACCCAGTCTCATTACTTTACGGACAGACCCTGTACTTGCATGACTGTTTTGTTGTTTTTAATTTAATTGTAAATGAAGCTACCATGTCGGAGCCTAAACGTTAACTCTACTAAATCTTTTGTGGCGAGTGTTTGCCTTCATTGTTCATCGCTTTTGGGTTGGGGAGTTTTGCATCCTGAAATGGAAAAGTTCATGGCACATATTATTTCAGTGGTTTCAAAATGTTTTCATGAGTGCTTAGAAATGCCAGATTTTTTGATGCAGGCATGAAAAGAAACGAAAAAGAAATTTGCACTTGCACCCCAATGCAGCTACATATAGCTTTGAAACATGTTTGTAAGTGCATGAAAGTGCATAGTTTTTGTATTGAAGATAAAAATTGAGAACTTTGCAATATAACAACCACGTAGACCAACTACTGTTGCATGTCTTACAGCTGTTTCATGATGTGCACTCACCACAAGGGTAGCAATGTGTTGCAACATGCAACACATTGTACCAGTACCATGCAACACAAAAAATGTGTTGCATGGTACTACATACACCACCTATGTCTCCATTATCTGGTGTTTTGCATAGTCATTTTTATTCAAGGACATCTTATGGCACATATAGCTGTCTTGGCAGATGCACACACAGAAATTTCGTAATGACCGTCTGTTTTTTCCATGTTGTTTTGCCACCACTTCCTCACCTTCATCCTTGCCACATGGCAAAAAGAAACAGAACTTACCCAATGTAACTACTACGAATCACAACTTGTGCTTTTGTGACAGCATATAGCTAGGAGCCGGATGTGTCGACAACTGACCTATTGTTGTTGCACATTTAGCAGTTTCTGCAGGGTTTATAGCATGCATAATGCAGACTTTGAGTGTACTGGTGCAGGTATTTCGGATGCAGTGGCAGGCAGTACACACATGTAGCATAGCTCACAGTCTCTAATACACCAGTCACAGAGGCCACTTTCGATGGCAATCGAGCCTGATACGGATTGAATTTCTCAGTTGAACCAAGCATGACCTAAAAAATTTAATCCCAGTCGGACTCGAGTGCGATTAAAGTATCCAATGTGACACTTTTATCAAACTTGGAGTTGCTGGCATCTGATGCAGCACTCATTTGCTGCGGGGCTTTTGGTGTAGCAGTCAATCAATTATACTTAGGTGACCAACTCGTAATGGTGTCTCTCACACAAGTGTCGACAGGATCTGAATTTTCTCTCTCTCCCTCTCTCTGGTTTCGCTGACTGAGTCTGGCCTGTTGTGGCACATTTAGGCAAGTTGTGCGAGTGTTCACCTTTGGTGGCTTGTGGGTTAGGCTAGCTCCTTGCCCCTTGGCACCATGTTTCCTGCTGTGCACTGCAGTTCACCTTTGAGTACTTGCTCACATGACTGCATTTGACTGTTGTTTGAAGTGTAAAATTACATGCAGTTTCTACGCACGTGACTCTGGCCTCCTGAAGTTCAAGATCTACGCAGGCTTGCAAGGGCGCAACGCACCACCGGCAGCACGACGGCTTGTCGCCTTCACCTTCCACCCATACGACCCATTTGCCATCAGTGTACAACGAACCAATGCTGAGTACGTAGTCAATTTCCACATCCACAATTCTGACACACCTTTTACATCTTGAGGAATGTTGGCAGTTAGCCGCCGAGAATGATTGATCGTGGCGCAAAAGTCTGTCAAAGACAAAATTTCTGGACCAATTTCTGGATTGTTGGAATTTAGATGTGTCCATGATTTAGGTTTCTGTTGCAGCGCCTGTGCTCTCCAAACTCTTGTTTATGTTGTACAATACTATATGCAATTCCATTGTGTTCATTGATGTGTGCGAAATCGGTTTGCGAGTACAGTCTGTCTTCTGTGCATCTAGCCATATAGTCTGTGATATGGATTTGTGGAAGTGAACAGAAAACATGTCTTAGAGGAAATTTTTGTCATAATGCAAGATGTTACCTAAAGGTGGTTATATTCCTCATGTGATCCAACTTTTTGAGAAGGCAGCATTGTTTAGCAGTGTAGAAGTGCAAGAGATTTATTTTGCAGTTACCATAACATTTAACAGAAACACATTTGTCACGACTCCATAGAGAAAAAAAAACACATTACGCTGAGTGCTGTTCACTTGGGTACTGTCAGCATAAATTAAAATGCAAACAAGTAAAAAAATGACTCGAGTGTATATTGTTTCCCAGTTTGCCTGGGCAGACCTAAAATATTCGCGGTAATCATTGATTAACTGCTAAGTTATGTAATATTTTTAGGGAGCATGTTGCAGTGCGGAATTGAAGCTGATCAGGGCTCGAGGCTTACATACTTGGAGGGCCTCCGTTGGGGTAAAATGCATTGGAATGGCAATGACTTTTTTCCCCCAGAAAGTTTTTGTTATGTACTGTTATACAGATCTGTTTGCAAGAGTACATTTTGTGGCAGATTTTCGGGACATGATATCTTGAAACCAGTGGTAGTCTCAGGATTCCTACTAACTGGACATTCAGCATTGACTAGCTTTATTTGCACCATTGCAACATGTGCCCTAACGTAAGAAATTGTGCCAGGAGGTAGAAAAAGTATAACTTGCACATTTTACTTGATCAAAGAGATGATCATAATTAGCGCAAATCTCTGCTGTACTCCTGCACACACAATTTGTCGTCTTAAAGATTACCTCTTTATCTCTACAGATTTGTTTTTAAGATCTAAAGTCTTATGAATTGTCCGGTGTAACATAAATAACTAATGCTTTAATAAAAGGTACGCAAAGAAAGCTGCAGCAGCTACTCAGCAATGTTGCAATTTGGCACACATGTGAGGTCTGTTTGATTCGCCCTGCACCGTGTGAACTAGTCATTTCAGTTTATAGTCAGTTCTGTGGTCGTGCAAAACCGGCTTGGCACCTCCTGCATTAAGCCCTGCACTACATGTCCCACGAGTCCAGGGAATGCTGCGAACTTGTTCTGCATGAAGCCCACACTAGCTGTAGCTGGAAGTGCAGACAAACTGAAAGGACCTCTAGTGGTTGCCTGCATTTGGAGTTTTTCCTCTTTCCACATTGGCCGATTACAGCTGTTCTGGAAGTTTCATGTTCAAGCTTGACAGTCTTAAACCGTTGAATGGTTACTCCCAAGGATTAATCGTGCCTGAATTTGTCTCTATATATTGTCGCATTGTAGCGACAATGAAGAACACAGTAGCAAAACTATGAATCACGAAACTAACTTTTTATTGGGAGTACCTGTGCCCAGAAAAACAAGTGGCCTCAAAGCACACTGATAGCGCCTAGCGCAGTTGGCGATTGATGAAATCTGATCAGCAGCTCAAGCACATCAACTTTTTTACATGACTCGTCAAACGTTCTTGCATAATCGCAGGTGCCCGCATGCCTTCCAAAAACTACTACACAATTCATGTCGTGCATAAAAATCTGATTACACAAAGTTCAGCAAGAACATGCACAACAGATAGAATCAATAATAACATTCAAGAAAGTTGCAAATCAAGCAGGTGCTTCTTGCACTGAGTGATAAATTTCAAGTTGTGAGCAGGAGAAATGCAGTTCCCAGAAAGAGGATAATTAAGTACACATGGCAATACCCCCTTCTTAAAAATCATCCCGATGCAACAAACACGAGAACAAAAACTAAAACACATGTATAAAGAAAAATAACAAACAGAAAGAAACAATGTCCCAGAGTTAGTTATCGCTCGTCGAAAGGCTTGTCAATATTGAGACTGGGCAGACATGTACAATGATGTTTTTCACTATGAATTGAGATTTCTAGGCTGCTTGCAAATGTTGCTGCATCTTTTCTCTAGTCACAGGATTCCATGCATGATCATACAAGCCCTAAATGTGT
The DNA here is from genome assembly GCF_038994185.2 of Dermacentor albipictus. Taxonomy (NCBI): domain Eukaryota; kingdom Metazoa; phylum Arthropoda; class Arachnida; order Ixodida; family Ixodidae; genus Dermacentor; species Dermacentor albipictus. The sequence goes on from NC_091821.1 coordinate 394,611,599, forward strand.
AACCATACATTGTTTGCTCTTGGGCTCTGTCCATGGATTTGTATGAAGCCTATAACGTCTGTTTGCAGTGTTCTGGATTGTGTGTACAGTACTTACATAAAGTGCACTGTCGTCCATTCACTGTTGAAGAGAAGCCAAATTTGGAACCTTGCTGTGGATGTTATTGGCATTTGTAGCCAGTGGCACTTGCAAAACGTAGTACACTGTAAATCGTGGCATGTACAGTGATAGTAATGCATTGAAATGTTCAATAGATTTGAAAGCCTTTGTGGGATGCAACAAAGGGCATGTCTCCGTGCTGCAATTATTGTAATGTTTACTTTGCATTTGACGCATGTAAAGTAATCGGGGGCTTTGTATTGCTTTCCAGTGTGTTTGTTTTCTGTAACATTCTGCAAAACACCCTAGTGAGAAAATGGGGTTTATGGTATCGTAGCAGCTAAGTTCACTTTGTTGTGTTGGCCTCTGAATGAAAGCCTCTTGGATCATGCTACATAGCTAGTTCTTCTGTACATTTTTATTTGAGTGCACTGTGTTCTTGTGTCACAAATTTCTGATTGACCCTGACCCCGTTGTCACACTGAAATCTTACCCCATATTGCCCTTTGGGGCTGCTTTCTTGTGTACGACATTTTTCTTTTGCAATCCATAATTACGGTCACTATTGCAGAAAATGTGTACATGAATCATGTATGAATGGCTGGTGGACTTATGATTGTTTTGTGAGCAGATGTACTCAAATTATGTTGCATGCGTGGATCTTTTTTAAAAACTGTAATGATGCCACAGTTCTGGTTTGTGTCGTTCCATGTACAAATCTGTTAGCTTTTTCATGTCACATTGCAAATGCTCATGGATTAATTTATGCGGGTCTGTGGGAAGTGTGCATTACCTATCACTTCTCTCAACAGTTGCACAATACATTTTGAAATAAATAGAATGAATAGACAGAGACAGAAAACAGTAGGAAATAAGAGGCAGACAGTTTTTAGTCTTTGCTTAGTTCCTGTTTGTGCCATAGTTGTTCCACTAAGACATTAGACTTGCTAAATGGTTCTTGTACAGTTACTCCACGGTTCCACTACACTTTCTTTGCATTTGGAATGCATGGCCTTTCTGTACTTGTTATGCATGTCATGTCATGCACAAGAGCTGCTAAGAGGAATATTTGTGCAAAAAGAAAATTCCTGAACTTCGGTGCAGTGGCGAAAATACTAAGCCATGCAGTCACGAAAATCCTTGTTTTCAACATGTACAAGCAGTAGATGTGACTGGACGCACTCCTTTTGTCCACGTCCGCAACACATTATACGTTTACGACTCGTTATTGATCACCAGCAAGCTCGGATTGTCACCTTAGTTAAAGTGTTTAGCAAGTTTTGCATAAGGAGGATTTGCTGCAACAAACTTCTTAAAGCATTTGGCATTGGGCATGGCACGTGCGCATCTGAGGACCTTTTCTTTTTTTTTGTGTGTGGACAAAGGCATGACACTTATGGAGCACTTAAGATAAAAATAATTTGAGCTGCATTAGGAAATTACCCCTCTACAATAGAAAAAAAAAAGGCCGTTTTCACCGTGATGAGAGGCTAGTGTTAAACCAGAAAAGATCGATGGCGCCGTCACATTAAAGCCCCTGTACCAGCAACATCACAGATTTTGACGGCGTCTGCTCAAGCCTAGTTCATAACGTATTGTTAAGGATGAACTACATTGTGTTCTAAAGGAGCCAAAGCAGCCCAAATGTGGAAAAATACTTTGAAATCCACACTGTCACACTGACTTACTTGCGCTGAGATTTCAGTGCGAAATTTTAAAAAATATAACTTTGACCTTCATGATTTTTTTTCTAAAAATCAAGCTACTACCGCACAATTAACAAAAATACATTTGGCAAGGAAGAGCACATAAGAACGGGACAAAATTTATGACGGAGAGCGACACAAGCACTCATTCCTGTCATCTTCCTTGGCCTATCCTTAAGTGCTGTTCCTTCGCATATGTACCAACCAGTCCAAGTTAGCATGCTGTTGACAAAAGCACAGCTTGAAAAGAATACTTTATCAGTCTAAACTAGTTCAGGGTTTCTGTTTAGTGTCCCTTTAAAGTCATAATCATTGCAGGTATGTCTGGCAGACAGCCTGGACCACTTATAAAATACGATAGGCTCAGGATATGTTAGCTGTGGCTTCTCCCGAGCTAGCTGGTTCGTGAATGTCACGTTGTGTAGTCTAGTCTAGATGCTTAATGTAGGAAACACAGTACATGGGCCAATTAACATTTGGCATATTTATTTGAAGGCAGAGGGCACACAATTTTGTTTGAATGTTTGACTCATTTTCCATTATGTTTAGATGTGTCACCTGCTTCAGGTAAAGTTTGTTAGCCAGCCATCCGTGTTCCTTGCTATGTACTATGTCACTTGCATAGGCTTTCTACGACATCAATGAATATATTTGATTTTCCAAATGCCAGAAAAGCATTTATTGAAAGATACAAGCATGAACTGGTGAAAGGGAGAATGCCACATTATTACATCCTGCACTGTTATAGTACAACCTAGCCATTTTGCCAAGTTTCAGTGCTTAGGTAGTGTTGACACTGAGCAACATGTGCTGTTGATTTGTGTGCTACACTAGTTGCCTGCTGCCTTTACCAGTAAGGAAAATTTACAATACTGCAGTGATTTATGAACAGCATCGATTGCTCAGCCTTTGGTTGTCTACAGCGACCTACTCCCTGCTTACCATATTCTTGCACCTGAACCACCTGAACCCCCGAGTTACAACCTTCAAGAAGGTGGGTATTGTGTGTAACGCACAGATGTGATCACATACAGTAGTACTAAATTGTTTTAAAGCAAGCATGCGCAATTATTGGCACAAAACAAAGTTCAAGCTACAATTCGATTTTACATGTTCATTTGTCCTATAGCAGCTTTCACTGGCCTTGCCTATTGATGTGTGGCTTCATGGCAAGGCAAAGCTGCACCTAAGGAAAGAAATTTTGTGTGTAGTCAACATTCCCAATTTGCATTTCAAATATTTCGAATTTGGTAGCGGATTGGTGCGTGCTGCAAGTGCAAACATAACTGTATGTCTTGTGGCCCACATATTGCATTTTGTTGAACCAGCACATTGGTGCTCCGCATAAAAACTTGCACTGATTAGGACAAAACTCTAAGGCCTGATCGTTCCTTTGTGCCATTTCTTGTTATATCTATTATGTGCATTGGACTTAAGTGACCAGTAGGCTTACCTTGATGATGCCTCTTCATTAAATAAAGATTTCAGTTGTTGGAACAACAAAAACAGCTTTTATTTGGGATAAATGTCTCATTTGCATGACATTTAACAAGATTTTACAACAGCGAAAAAAGAACCACGGTTTGAGAGTTCCTGTAGCGATGCATGTATGGAACGGACAGAGAGAAAAAGATACAGGTCTACGGAGAACAACATCAAGATCACAGTGGTTACGGTTACAAGTTATGCTGGTGGCTGGCCGGGTTAGAAATCGGCACACAGAAGAGCAGTAGTGGGAAAGGAAAAAATAACGGGGATTCTAAGACTACAGGAAGCTGCTATGGAGACTGGAGGTGAGCGAACAGCACAATTTTTTTTAAATGTGAATATAAGATTCCATTTCAAGAACTCATAGGGGGTGTGCCGTATTGCCACGAGACGGGGACGGTGTGAGGTATGTGTCTGAGACAACAGAAGCGAATATATATTGCCTTTGGTATTTGGATTTTAAAAATCTCGGATGTTGTAAAATATTAGTTCCATCATTTTGTATGGCAAGAAACTATCATGTATGTGCGATGGGCCGCTGGTGCTTTTCACAGGCCAGATTGTGAAGCAAGCTCGAGTGGAGGGCACAGAGCCTCAATATTGCTGACTAGGGCATATTGCTAGAAGGGACACACTGTAGACCTAGTGGTTACTTGAAACACACAGAAAGTTTGAGAGCATATGCTCTCTTTGCGACATGTTTTGTATGTAGCGAACGGCTATATACCATGATGCTAAAATATGCTTAATAAGAACCAGCTTCTAGCGCACTGTCCTCGGCTAGCTATATAGTGGCCGCATCTGGCTGCAGTGTTTGAAAATGAAAAGTGAGGCACCAAGACAGATGCAGATGAGCAGTACATCCCCTCTCGAAACAGGACCATTTGCCACCCAGTGGACTAGATGTGTCTGCTCCTCCAGCAATGCACCAACGACAGCTGAACGAGACATGCGCACGTGAGTACACACGGTTGCGTTGGATATGTCAGAACGCAAACACTGCAACACACCATTCAAGATGCACTCACTCAAATGTGTAAGCATGCGCTTCTTCAGGGAAAAGCCACACGACATGGTGGTCTTGCACATCATGAACAGTGAAGAACAAACTACAGACAATACAAGCCAACAGTGGAACAAATTCGTGGCCTGCCTTGTAGCAGTTGTGCAATCTCAAATGAATGTAACAGTCTACATCAACCTTCCCCAAACCTCAATCAAACCAGGACATATGGATTGTAAAGCCTTCTGAAGACCATTATTTCCTTACCAGAACCTTTTAAGAGGCAAGTGATGTTTATCAATGTAGATCCTTGTTTAGTGCGGGGCAAATCAGTTGAAAGTTTAAGCGAGTATGTGTACATTTTAGTGTTACTGTTCTAGCGAGGTACTGTGATGTAGCTCCAAAATAGCATTCGTGGCTACACTTTGTGATGCTCTGCTCAAACAATTCATACGAGCCTCTTGCTGCATCCTGTGTTTGTGTATTCTAACATACTAGTGTCAAGTTTTTGTAACAACACAGACTTCCTAAATATGTATTATACCCTACCCTGCCAAGAAATGTCACACCAGAGAACACTGTAGCACATGCCAATATGAACACACCATCAGATGCAGATTACCAGCATTGCTGTTTACATTTGCATCCCAGTACTCGGTTGACATGTAAACGCTGATATGTATACATACTGGCTAAGACTCTCGTATATACTGTTGCAACTCTTATCATAAAAGCGTCGCATAACCATTACCCGCCGGCTGTGCCAACTTCCCGTTGCCAACACTCGTACATTGTTTGCCAAAGCTAAATGCCCTTGTCTTCAAGGTCACTCTGCTGCAGCAAAAAAAGATTACTTATTACACCCGAAGTAATGTGGTCAACAGTTTTTCTAACAAAAAACTGCTAAGTTCAGCTTTAAAAATGCACACTAAAAGTAGACATGCGAAGCATTTGCATTGCAGTGTGGTATGCAATAACGCATCCCCATCCTCTAGGCTAAACACTGGAAATTAATCTGGGCATTTATGCTACTTGTGTGGTGATTGGTGTGGTGCTTTTTTTTTCTTTTAAGTTTGCAGGTTTCGATGTACTTGTAGTTAGCTTTTTCTCATAACATTTCATACATCCAAACAGACACTGCTATCTGTAACACACTTAAAACTGCGCTCATTAGGTGAAAGTCGAAGGCTTGATCGTTGCTTTGTGCTCACAAATGAAATGATTATGCAGCCAGAACAAGTGAGCTGGAACACAAGGAGCACAGACATATTAAAAGACTGGAAAGGTAAGGGGGACCACCAATCCTCATATCCATCTTCATTCTTGTTTTGCATTTGTGTTTGGCTGAAGAAAAACACTGAAAAGTGACCAGTAGCGGGGGATGGCTGCATATTGATGGCCTTGACAGACTAGTGACAGAAAAAGCGGGATTTCCTTAGGCACCGCCTATACAACAAGACATCCTTTATCGCTCCTGTTTCATAGCTGTCATCGCAAGGTACTGACGAGCAGTCGTGCGGTTCTCCATTGGGTGCTGGTTTGAACATTCCAAACAAGTGAAGAACAGCAATAGTGCACACCACTTACATGCAGAAAATGCTCTTTCCTTTCCACTGCAATACAGGCACGAATAGCACCAGCTGAACATTAGAGGGAAGCATTTCACAACCATGCTCTCGTAAATGATGAACTTGTAGGGAGGGGGAGAACTTTCATCATGAGGCCAGCCACTAAAGGAGCACAAAGTAAGCTAACTCAGGAGTTCCCAAACTGCATTTCAAGGAACCCTCACATTCCACATGGGACTTCTTTGATTTTCATGAGCATAGTGAGTCATCTGTGGGCCCCCATTTTTTCCTTTTCACCTAGTCTACACCACAGCAAAGCTACTTCTTGGCTGATTGCTCATTCATTGTAATCGGTGTGTCAGAATGGAATGAAAAAAAGAAAGAATATATTTTTGACTGCAGCAAGAAGACACATGAAACATTATTTATTATTTTGTTTGGAGTGAAACCGAAATATTTTTGATCAGTTTTCGGTTCAAGAGGAAAGTCAGCAATCCGAAACAACTGACACGAGGCAACATTAGAATTAGTATGTGTCTTGAAGGTCCTCATAAGTGCATGTCTCAAGCAGGTCTTGTGTGAGTGAAAGGCGGTCGAGTGCTCCGCTAATCTAAGCCTGCCGCTCCGTGCACCAGCAGATCGGCATAGTAGCGAAACCCAGGGCTTGCATGCTGAAGAGCTTACTGTTTTGTTTTCTACGGGTACAACTCTTTGTTACCACAGTTTTGTCATTCGTTTAAGTTCAGTTTATTGGAACAGTGGTCTTACATTTTGGCGAGTACACTCGATGATGTGCTGCTTCTGAAATGCTCAGTGCCTTGACTGAATTATGGAGAACAATAAATTCTATGCTTTTATTGTTAATCTGCTTCGAAAATTTTTGCATGCAAACAAAAACCGTTATGAACTGTTACGGATAATTTTGTTTTGTTTTTTTTTTCGTTCTGGAGCAGAACCAGAACGGAACTTTTTTGCAGTGGAACAAAACTAAAACCCATATGAAAAACATTTCGTTGCGACACCCAGATTGTGACAACCACTCAACTTTGTGTAACTGCTTGATTGATTAATTCGTTCATTGAGTGTGGGACTTGTGGAAGAAACCTCATCAGGTCCACACAACTTTCTGGGGCCCTGTGAGCACCTTGATTGGCATGCATGACTGATCACCTATGCGGCTTTTTCTTCACAATCGCTAAGCTACTAATGATTCTCCCAATCCACCCTTTCCAGCAATGTGCAAATATGAGCCTTGTGTAACCATTTACCAGAGTGAGTGCAAATGTTAAATGAGGAGCCCTTTGTCTGCGCTCTTCTTCACATGTATCTGACAGGCAGAGGATGAGGGGTTCCTTACTACATACTGAACGTCAAGGTCGTTCCTCTAGAGCCAAGAAGTTTGGGAACCCCTGTGCTACACAAATTTGATGTACTTGTCAGCACAGACAGACAATGAAGCAAAGGGAGCAGTATGGGAAGCTGCAGATTGGTGACGAGCATCTGGGTAAGTAGAATCTCCAGTGAGCTTTATGACAACCCCCACATACAATAAGTGTAGCAGTTTTGATAGAACAGGATGTTTAAGTCACGATCGACAAGGCTCACTACAGGCATTGGGAGACGTGGTACATGATTGATGCCATGAAAGACATTGAGTCCAAGGCAGAAGCTTCCAAAAAAAAAAAGTTACAATGGTTTACAAAGTGAAAAAGAAGAAACCAAGACATGCCCAGTTGGTTGTAACCAGGTGATAGAACCTGGCCATGTCTTAAATCTATTCTGAACAACAAAAAGGTTGTCATTAAATGATGCCTCCTAACACACAGCACATAAATTTCTAATGAAAGAGAAAAACAAAAGAAAAAATGTTATCTGCAACCAACACAACCTTCTGATTTGTGCCTATAAAAAGCACTTCTAGCTTTTCTTTTTTTTTTCTCTCCATCTTCAAAAAATAAACCGCTGTCATTTCTCATCCCACAGGAATAAAAGCTCATCAAGGATAGGGCAGGGGTGGGGGTGCAGAGTCCAAACATAAATAAACAATGACTTAAAAATGTCCGTGGCACTAAATAATAAATATTTACATTTTCACACTCAGCGCTGGGCAGTTGCCATTATGATTGAAAGCATGGCTGCAAGGGAAAACTCATATATAAACAACCCAAAATGACTAAAGTCCAGAGGTGAACCGTTCACAGATAAGACCAAAATCAACAGATGGGACTTGCTGAATTCAGAGCTAACACAGATGGAGGGTTGGTAGAGCCTCTTGTTCCCACAGCAGGCATTTGTGCAGCTGGTAACAACTGAAAAAAGAAGTTCATGTCTGATGAGTCGAACATTCTTAAATCTCTGCTACAGTGCTGTCTAGCAAAACTTGTTGGTGGGCAAGTTGGCACTTTGAAGCCATAGAGGAATGGGTACAAACAGCGCACACATGCTTGCACACTTATGCATGAATGCAAACATGGTGAGAAGAAGGTCTATGCAGAGGAAGGTCTATGCAGAGCTGTCAACCTTAGAAAGTTATATAAGCTAGTCATAGCAAAAAAAAAAAAACTACAGTTTGGTTAGAAAATACAAAACTATTTTAATTACTTAAGATGTTATTAAAGATTGGCAGGCTGTGCTCGGCAGGCACAATGTGAATTGTTTGACTTGTGTCACAAATGTTTTTGAAGCATATTCATGAACTACTACTTGTGTTTCAGCAGCCCACATTTCAGTTGCTGTTATACATTAGTTATAAAGTTAGTGTCACTGCTGTGTGAATAGGTCTGTATAGTCTACCGGTCTGAAAAATGAGGCTATGGAAAACTATTGCGCAACTGTATTTGCATTCCTTTGGAATAAGCTTTGCCCCAAGATAAGTGTGAACAAGGCCTTAAAATCATTGGTGTCAACACAACAATTGTAAACAAGCTTCTAAAAATCCGGCACATTAGAATACAATGGCAAAATTTATGTACATGAGAACCAGCGCCTTTCATTCAGGTTACGGCATTGATTTTTCTTTGTCCCTCCTATGTATGCCTGTGCACTCCTGCATCTTTCCCTCTATGGCTGCACTGTCATCACTCCTGGGCACATGCAAGAGATCACAGCAGCATGAGCAGCTTCAGCGCCAATATGAACTGCAAAGAGGTCTGAACCTGAGCTTGTTAGTACAGCTTCGTTACGCTTTTTTTTTTTTGTCATGAAACCAATATGAAGCTGTTATGCAGCCTGTACGAGGAATGGTAATGCAAAATACACTTGAGCGAGTCTTAATTAACAAATTCCAGAATAGAAATCAAGACTTATGATTGATTTTTTTTTAAATACATTCAAAACATTTTTCATTTAAGATTGATTGATGGCATCTATTGCCCAAAAGCCTGGGCTGTATGAGAAATGTCACGGTATAAAGCTCTGAATATGTTTTGACAACAGATTAATTTAGGTGCATGTTAAAGCACACCTAAATATAAATATATGAAGTTTTTTTATTTTTTAACCCCTTAACTGCCATGACAAATTGCAAGAACAATGTGTAGAAGTGCAAAAGAAAAATAGGTGAAAGTCATTGTGTATTTTGTCAAAATTACAAGAAACTGAACACATACACATGTGCAAAAATTGCAAGAAGTTCATGACAAGTTAACTCTTCATCAGCACCAGAGGATGCTCGTTGTGATGGCGAGTTGTCTCATCATTGGCAGTTAAGCGGTTAATATGATAGCATTATAGGCAGATTGCACCCACTTATAGGTATCCATCTGACAAAAGATATGGGCCGATCCCAAACACAGAACAGTATAACAAGTGCCTCACAGCGCTAGCTGCCACGAGAGAAGAATGCAATAAACTGGCATGTGACACATGCACACGATGTTTTAAAGAGTGATTTTGGCACAAGTATATTCTATTCTAGAACAGCTATATATTCTGCCCACACTACATTTCTCCTCAAGTAGATCATATTAATAAAGTTAGGGCATTCAAATGAGAAATAACAGATTCAAAAATTATTTCTTCTCATACAAAATTCCAGATTGGAGTCAGTTACTCCTTTTTTGACATGTACTGGCTCCTGTACCTTTTCCTATTGTGTAGCCCCCAGTTCCACCCCCTCCCTTGTAATGCCTTGTTGGTGCTGAAGGTACTGTGATAAAAAATATATGTATAAGCATGCATGCGATCGTGGCCTAATGGTTAGAAGATTGGTTGCTGTGCTGAAAGACAAGTTTGATCCCACCGTTCATGCATTTCTTCATACAGTAGCATTATAGGCAGACTTCGCCTTCAGTGGAGGTATCTAACAAAATAAATGTGTGTTGAATGTATGTGGCTGTGTAAGTGTGCACGAAATTACAAGATTGTAAGACATACAAGGTATATAAACATCACTCTGATTAATGAGAGTGCGCAAAGTTGCCCATGATGCATGTGCACGCAGTTGTCGAGACATACTTAGAGATTTAACAATGCTAAGTTGTGTGTGTGTGTGCGCGCGCGCACACACACACACACACACACATCTGCTCCACGGTAGTGTGGCTGCCATTGCCAGGAATTGAATTCCCACTGCTGGTACTCAGCCGCGGTAGAGGCATTGACCATCCTGCTGCATCAGCACCAGCACCTGTCCTGCCTGTTTCATGTAATGTTCCATCTTTAGCACTGCAAATATGTAGCACAATTAACCGACTAGCCTAGCCTTCTGCATAAAACCACCACAGCAGCTAGTATTGGCTATTTTGGGCGCCACCAGTCATGCCATCCTGCCATGTCAGCAACTGTCCTGCCTATTTCATGTCATGTTCTGTCTTTAGCATGCAAATGTGCCACGCAATTAGCGAACTATCTCAGCTTTTTGCCTGTACCACCACAGCAGCTATAGGCTATTTTGGGGGCCATGCCATGCTGCATATGCCCATTCTTGTTGAGTTACCATACCCGAGAAAATATGTTGGGAACACCAAGTGCCTACGGCTTCCCTTCTGCCGCTTATTAACCCTGTCCATAACGCAGAAAATGACAAAAAGTGTACCGAATGTCTCAGAGATTTTCAGAAACATGTCTTCATGACAAATATACTCGTCATCAGTTATATTGGCACAAATTTCGGTGACTGTACTTATCACCGGTAGACAAAGGGTTACTGCAGTGGCACCCTGCTTTTGTTTGGCCAGCCGTGGCTGGACACTTTGATAAGTAGTAGAAACAAAGCCTGAACTTACGCGGCATCATCAGCCAGCAGCAGAACAGCAGTGGCTACAGCTCAGCCACGTGCAGCTTCATGGCAGCGGCACCACCACCTCGACATAGTTGACAGGGAACATGCCCGTGTGGCCGTCGATGCTGCCCTCGTACCAGTTGTCGTCGACGCGGCGCACGAGTGAGATGAGGTCCCCCTCATGGAAGCCCAGCTCGCCCTCATTCTCCGGCTCGAAGTCGTACAGCGCTCGGCAAGTTGGGGCACGTGGGGCCCGGGCTGGTGACCGCACCGGCGATGGAAGTGGAGAAGCTGAGCCGCACCCATTCCCCAACCGCCATCAGTGGGCGCCACACACACACACACATGCACCCTTCCCATTTCTCCCTCCCCGTTTGTGTTCTGAGCACTCAGTTTGTACCAGCCAATTCTAATGTGCAATTTCAAGCACACTGAAGTGCCCAATAGTGACCAGTCGAATGTGCCACGAGTCTTCAGATGTGAAATTACGTCGTCTACCAAAGCACGGGAAGGCTCATGTGCAGTCAGTCAAAACTGATAAAAAATGGATTATGCCATGCCAGCATTAAATAAATTATGTGCCCATGTCCTTCAGGAGAGTTGTAGGCACTAGATTGTTAAAAGGTGTTGGTTAACTCAGACTTGTTAACACTGGCTTGCAAATGCCCTGTCACAAAGCTGAGGGTTGAAGGTAATCACAGTGGTAAGGTTACTTGAGAAAATAATGAAAGAAAATTTGCAGCAATTCCTTATACACTCAGGATTCACAAAGCCCAAAGAAATTTTGCAGGGCGGTACAGAGCTCAAGTTGTTTACTCTGCTCGTAAGAACTTAAGCACAATCTCCTCAACTGTTCAAGAAAAGTGTAAGCAGCTCAAGGTTTGGAAAGGGGACCATGATGTGAAATGCCAGAGAAACAGTGGAAAACCATCGTTGTGTATTGATTTCCACTTATCATGAAAAACATGGCATATTACCCATCTGTAAATAGCACATGCATCCTGTATATATATATATATATATATGTGTGTGTGTGTGTGTGTGTGTGTGTGTGTGTGTGTGTGTGTGTGTGTGTGTGTGTGTGTGTGTGTGTGTGTGTGTGTGTGTGTGTGTGTGTGTGTGTGTGTGTGTGTGTGTGTGTGTGTGTGTGTGTGTGTGTGTGTGTGTGTGTGTGTGTGTGTGTGTGTGTGTGTGTGTGTGTGTGTGTGTGTGTGTGTGTGTGTGTGTGTGTGTGTGTGTGTGTGTGTGTGTGTGTGTGTGTGTGTGTGTGTGTGTGTGTGTGTGTGTGTGTGTGTGTGTGTGTGTGTGTGTGTGTGTGTGTGTGTGTGTGTGTGTGTGTGTGTGTGTGTGTGTGTGTGTGTGTGTGTGTGTGTGTGTGTGTGTGTGTGTGTGTGTGTGTGTGTGTGTGTGTGTGTGTGTGTGTGTGTGTGTGTGTGTGTGTGTGTGTGTGTGTGTGTGTGTGTGTGTGTGTGTAAAGTGCGTATTTCCACCTTGGAACAACACTGCTCTTGTAAACATGTTGCGGTGTATGGCAACACAATTTTTCTTTAAAGTAAGGATGAATGATTCGAGAAATAATGGAAGCTATATGTAATGTTCAGTCAGGTCATAATTAAGTGTAAGGCAACCTTCGCTTGCTTTGGCAGACAAGGAAGTTCTGTATCTAAAGGTATTGTGACACGGTGGCTATTTAGAGGTGTGTTTGACAGATGGCATCACTGGTGACATTCGAACATTTGCACAAGCCCAACATAGCTTTCTGCTTCTGTGTGCCATTTCATTGTTCTTGTTATAGGTAGGTTTCTGTATACAATCATCAGCTATGCCTTGATTTTCTATTCCTTTCTTTCGTGTTTTTATTTTGGTGCTTCCCAAGCTCTGCTACCTTGTGACATGCAAAAAGTATGTAGCATCGCACCAAAATTGTAATTCCCCTCTCCCAGGTTGGCATCTTGTGTTGCCATAAAGCTTCTCAATTTCGGAATATCATTATTTGTACAAATTTTGAAGCAGAGTTTATTTGACAGTTCGCATGGGTCAGAATGAACATTGATTCTTTTGACCAGGCAAACAGAACACCTTTACACTAAATGCAATTTTTTTTTTGTGTGTGTGTGTTATCACATGTGTGATATCACATGACCAGTAAGAGAGCCTGCCTGAAGCAACTTACAGACAGCCAGTGACTACAGAGGAAGTGACGCCCAGCTGTACCTTCACCATAAGACCGGCGATGTGGCTGTTATATGTAAGGAATTATTTCATTATGTTTGCAATCGTTTCAGCATACTGAAGCACTTATTACACAAGGCTGATGTGCTGCTAGCTACATGCTTCTCATCGAATACACAAGACATGTCTATGTGTCATGATAAAATCTACAATTTGGCTATTGCCAAGTTTAGAAACTAGTTTACTTTCAGCCTTGTTTTAGCTGTGGCAACTTGGTTATGGCATTATTAGCAGAGCTACAAGGTATAAACTTACCACTAGCCCACTTGAACTGCTCACATGGATAATTGTAAGCTCACCTAACGACTCCCTTTTTTCATTTGATTCACTACACTAGTACACAATAATCAGTTTCGATTTCTGATGTAGCCAGAGTTGCAGCTGAGTGTTAGAAATTGTGAAACTGAGAGAAAAAGTCATGAAATGCTAGGTAAAACATAGCTAACGTAAAGTGGTCATTACAGGTGACTACCTAAGAAGTAGCAGGTAAACAGTGATGCACACTGATGTAGGCAGCTAGCAGCTAAACATGTAGGCAGCTAGCAGACAATATACATCATTATTTGGTGTCACACATACCAACAATGCCCAGGAAAGGTGTGAATTGAGCAAAGAATGGTGGAAGCACATAAAAGCAGTTAGAACACACACCAGAGAGAGAAACATGAAAATCTTGTCTCACAAAGCACTTGCAGAAAGAGTCATGAATCACACCGGCAGGATGTAAGACAGAACAGACCGGGGAGTAATGCAGACAATCAGCATCGCTGCTATTATTGAAAATTAGGGAGTAGCACCTATGTTACAGTGACCAAGACAGTGAGAGAAAGAAGAACACAAAAAGGCCAGAATCAGCAAGCAGAGAGAAGAGAGGGTGCCATCAAGTCCACCTGCCAAACACCATGCAGCACCAGGCCATCACACTATTCCAGAATGAAACAAAGGAAACAAAGTGGCAGAGACCAAAGGATAAAAAATGCAGATATGAGGCAAAAGTAACAATATTTATGCCTTGCATTTACAGCTGCTGTGTGTATTTCCATGGTACCACCACAGCAAAAACTGTGGCACATTACTGGACCTGTCCCAATATGTTTTTTGTTGTAGCTCAGTGATGACCTTACGATTCATATGTTTGAATTATCTGATAACATTGCATCTACACACTGAGCTGGCTGATTTTGGTTACATTCAATGCCCGATACACAGTGTCAAGCCATAGTGCACCAACTAGGGTGGCTGAATTTGATTAATAATGTCAAGCCACGCAAGAGCTTGTTGCAGCTGTCAAATCAAATATTATTTCTATGCCATATTTGAAAGCCTCACACTAAAATATTTCCTGCATGCAGGCAACACAATTTTCAATCAGTTCTTCATGTTCCGATGATGCAATCACATATTCTTGACCCACAAGGAACACTGTACTGAGTGTCATAGGACCAAGTGACGTACTAATATTGTCAAGTTCAGTTTCTATAGGAAAACTAGAATACACATACCTAAATTGTATATGACTCAATTTCTTCTACTCAATTTCTCATGTGGTGAGACTACAAAGTCTCACCACATGCACTGTTTTGCAGTAATTCAAATATGGTGCAAATGACATGAAGTGGAATTCATACTCACGAGAGTGCCATAGAAAGGCTACACTGAGTTTATATGCCATGCAACCAAGAAAAAAGAAAGTAAGTCAAAGCTTTGATGAAGTTCAGATTCTATGAATCAACACTGTTGGTAATCAGAGACACAAATGTCATGTTTCCAATCTCGCAATTTGGTGGTGTATTAAAAGAATGCCATTTTATTTCACAACTACAGGCATGAAGTGTAAATGGGGTGGGTTCCTGCTAATTCAGTACATGTTACTGCTTTGTGCAATAAAAGCGGCATTACCTTGAAGCGTGGTACATATCAGTCCTCCCTGCATATACATTAGGTCCCTAATACCTAACTAAAGTGCACTCCCCATTTTGTGCTCCAATGCTGCTACCACCTGCCTTCACTAGCACTGATTAAGGTTACCAAGGAAGTTCTAAATCAAGCCTATCAATTCCTTGGACCATTTTATTAGCCCTTTGCTTTGTAAGTGAGAAGATACGTCGAGAAATTGAGAACATAGTGAAGCATGGCAGCAACATGAAAGAATGGCGGAGCATACACAGAGATAATGTAAGAGATCATTATGGTGCCGTCTGCGAGACTTTGGATGTAGTCGCCTAGCCTATGTATAGTGCTAAATCCTCCAGGCCACAACGATGACAAAGACGGGTGAGAATCCAGCAATAGAAATTTTCTTGTGACTGCCACACAAAGGAACTAGCTTTTGAGGCACTGGTGGGAGGAAATAAGGAAAAGGGGCAACAAGATCGAGAGAGAAGTGCTGGCAGGCGGTGGCACCCTTGGAAAGAGGAACACGAGTACCATTGGGAGACCTGGAGCCAGGTGAGGCCCCCGTGCCATGCGGATTGGGGAAGCTGCCCAGGAAGAGGTTATTGGCAGGCCGTGGGTTCACAGGCGAGCTCAGGGGTGAGCGGGCAGGAGATGCTGCAAGGGACAACCCCCGCCCCGCCAGGTCTACGTCACCATCACAGCACCACAGAACAAAGCGGGGCTTGCCTGCATCTCTTCATTTGCAAGATTGAGGTCTCCCTTCTCTATACATTGAAAACACCCCCATTATCTATTGCTGCCACAAGAAAATATAATGCAATTGACCGAATCCATGGCTTTTCTCACATCCAGCACAATCTAGCCGTGAGGCACAGATAAGAGGACTTTATTCCAACCTTGATGTGCCATCAATATCAATCAGTTGATCAGTGCTTTTCAGAGATTCCACTAAGCCATCAGAGGTACCTGGCTCACACCACCAACTGATGTGCCAGAGCTTGTGTGCACATTTGTTGCATTAACTGATGTTTGTTGCATTAACTAACATTTGTTGCATTAACTGATGCAAGAGCATCAGTGTGGTTTTGGTTTTTCTTCTGTCTAAGCAGCAATGGCACATCCTGAATAAACTTTAAAAAATTGGGTAGCAACAGTACAACCCAGTCTGTAGGGCCATGCTAGCATGAAGACAAAACACTGAGTTGAGGAACAAAGCCGAGTCGCATCAAAGTAAGATGCAAGTACTTTCACTTACGTTTCATCACCAGATTGTATTTAATGTACAGCTTGGCTGCAGTGAAAGGTTAACAGGAAAAAGCAAATTGGAACATCTTTCATGCACAATTGCGTGGAAGATTGATGTAGTATCGCTATGAGTACAGCTGCTAAACTTTCTTTAGCCCTAGAATTTGGCATGCAATACTGTTTACGCCAATATTACCGTATTACACCAGTTTACACCACATTTTAGAATGGTTCAAGTAATAAAAAGTACACGAGTACATGTTCCAATTCATTGTTTTTCCTCATTTGCTGTTGCAGCCTGGCAGTACTATATTCAAGAGTCACGCTCTCTGTAGTTTGTGTTTTGATGTGTCATGATTGTATGGGTGCAAACTGAAGTTTTTGATACACAGAAACTATGAAAAATATGAATTTCCTTGCAACTTCAGCATTCAGTCAAAAATTAATAGGTGCATAGCTAAAATATATGAACAACCAATGCCATGTGTAGTTCTTGTCAAAAGAAAAGAATCCACTATGAGTATGACTGTTGCTGACTCTCGAGTATTATGTGTCCTGTCAGTGAAGCTCCAGGTAGTGCAAAGCTCTGAAGAAAGAAAATAATAAATTGCCTCTCTAGAGGAGCTTTCCAACAGTGTAAATGCAACACCAAGTCGACTAGATGTCCTAGAGTCAGGTCACACATGCATGGTGGCTTTGTCTCTCTCTTAATTTCTGTCACAGAAGTTGTACTCCTCAGTTCCTGGCTGCTTCCCAGGCAAGCCTGTGCAACCCACTTTTAAAGCTTCTGTGAGCACCTGTTTGCCTGCTACAAATTTTCAGAACAGTTGTAACTTAAAGCCGTCACTTGAACTACGTAACATTTCACAGCCAGTAGAATAAGACAGTTTCCTATATTTCACACCAGAGTTGTTGATGAGATCTGGCTACCTTGCTTAGCTTGTATCCTAAATTCCTGTCACAATCACAATCATTCAAAACATTTCGAAAATTACTCTGACTAAGCAGTATGATATGAATAAACAGCATAAAAAAATGTGCTTACGCACTTTTTCTTTTTTCAAATAGCAAAGTCAAAAAGTTATCTTTCTATCCATAACGCATGTTTCTTGCACTCATGCAGGAAGCATGCAATTACAGACTATTATAAAAGGCCAGTTATTATTAGAGGCCAGTTATGAAAGCACTTAAATTTCTGCTTTTCTTGTGCTGAAACTGTAATGGCTCAAATGCTCGTTTTGATGTATTTGCTCTCAAGGTGAATTATTGTAGCTCACTGTTTAACCTAAACAATGGCTGGATCCACAAAAAAACTCAATTTACAATGCTCTGAAATTCGCACCTTTAGATCTGTTTAGATTATGTTCCTGTCTTATGTTTTTGATGTATCCACAGACATGAATATAGTAGTACAAGCCAATCAAAATGTCTGTGCAAGATAAGCGTCCCTTATGTTGCAAATGGCCATCCTGGCCCGAGATTCAACTAAGTTATTAAAGTATTGTTGTTCTTTCTTATACTTCATTAAAGCGAGACTTCTGTTCAGAATCGCAATCATTAGGAGAGGGTAACTGAAGCAAACTGCATACTCAAACTTCCCTGCACGTATTTGTCATGTCTCATTTTCATCCGAAATAGAGATACACGAAATGTGACATGAACAATTTGACAAAAAAGGAAGAAGGGGAGGGGGGGGTAGTAGTTACTGTGTTACTATAGATATCAAAGACATTTATTGCTATATGCACTAAATTTTTAGATACTTGAAACTATAATGTGACCATTATATGACACTATACTTGAAAGAAAAATAAAAGTATGTTAGGAGTTCTAGAATGAAAAGACACAATATATCAATTTCCTAGTAAATTTCTATCAAGAAGACCATACATGCAGTGAGTAGGTTAATAGGTTGTGCACCAATGTAAATGCAAGTGCACAGCAGGCATGCACCATATATTGTCAGCAACAATGCAGAACACTGGAAAGAGCTATTCACGCACACATATGCAGTGTGCTTACAATAAACGTGATTAGAGCACTAACACACTAAGAGAGAGAAAGCATGCAGTATGACCAACACATTCAGTTTTATTTTGGCAGCAACTATGTGTGCACTTGTAGTAGAATAGCAATAGAACAGAGTCAAAGCACCAAGAACTACACAGAACAGAGGTTTATAATAAAACAATGGAAAATCAGAAATCCTTTAATATAAAGCAGGTATACAAATACTGCAGTCCCTGACAAACAGTGGAAGCCTTTTTATAGAGTTATGGCCTGTGTGAAGTGTTACAATTACTTTGTTAACAGAATACCGGGGCACAGCCATGAACAGCAGTGCTGGTGATGGCATCTTGTAGCAGCAACACAGTTGAGCTAAAACCTCCACTTTGTTATACATTTTAATTTCCAAGACAAGAGTTAACAGTGAAATGTTAGAATGTTAGTACCACATATACACTGTGGTTGAACATGCTGTCAAAAGTTCCTGAAATCCCGGTAATACAGTAACTGTCTCAAGCATTCACTATGATCCACTGTTAAAGGGAACAGCCATTTAGCATTCCACCATTGATTTCAGCTATGACAAAGACCTGCAGGCTATTTGCATAGATATCAGCATAAAATGTTGTATCAGATGCTTTTTTTTTATAAGGTAAAGGAATCCTGCAGTTATATTGGCTGTTCCCTTTAAGGGTTAACCACGCTGCATCACTCTCCTCTAAGAAGCAGGAACAGAATCTCATCGTTTGTGCTGTTGCTTCATGAAGCAGTGCCAAATGGTTAGCCCTATATTCTACCTCACAGCACCATATATGCACCGTATTAGACACAGGCAAGCCCCAAGTTTTCCCCATGACTCCTTCATGGGCACAAGACAGAAAAGCAGTTCGAAAGTCGTGCAGGAATACTTTCCGAACAGAGGACTAAACACACAGTGGAGAAAGAGGACAAGGAAAGTAAGGCTGGTGGTGGAGGTGGTGGCAGTGACTGCCCTGATATGCATGCTGCTGCTACACTGCACCAGCAGTTGTCCTTCCAATAAAGTAACTCACTACTACTGGCATGACGTCTCAATAGACCCTCTTCAAAACTGTAAAGTCAGCTTCCCTGCAAGGTAATATGCCAACGTAATGGTGGCACATCTGGCTTTCAAATCAGTGGGTAGATGTGCAGCTAGTGCGTTTTATGAGGTGGGAGACACGAATGTGGTTTCTACAGGGCCAACACCTTAACAAGCTCACTGCAGCTTGGGTCACTGCAGTTATTCCCACTGTGCTGTTGCGCAGAGCTTTCCTGCAGTGTGCCAGCGACATCTTTGCTAGAAATCAAAGGAGAGGCAAAATTCTTGTTGCTTCTGATCTGGCACATTGTAGTGCCATCTCTCTGCATCCTGAGGAAGTTTCAAAGGAGCGCAACTCCCTGGTGACTCACAGGTGGGTCAAAACGCACCAGAGGAATATCACAAGTGGCCCACCGGTGGGTCATGATGCCCAGGATCGAGACTTCAAAAAGTTCTGCCGCAGTGAATGTGTTACTATACTACTGTAATGTCACATGTATTCTTAATGGTCCCTAAATGCTGTCCCTATTGAACCCATCAAGGCATGTGCACGTCAACAAGGTAACTGCTGGACAACATAAAAAGTAATTAACAGCAGGAACTGCTCAATGATAATTCAAATTGCCAGAGAGATGGTGGTATCAGTCGCATGTGATGCTACTATTCACACCATGCACGCTAGCACTTAGTACTACGACTACTATGAATAATAACAGTAGTAATTACATCGATATTAATAATTTTATGTCTCAAAGCTGCGCCTGGGGAGATGATGCATAATAAAGCATCCTTGATCAATTTCAATAACTTCAGCTACAACTCCCTTTCTGCAGTAATTATGACCAAAAATGTTTAGTTATGTTTTTTAGTTTAGTTATGGATTTCCAAAACTGCTAGCTTTAAAGATATCGCAAAGCACTAGAAATTCAACTAAATAACGATATTAAAGCTACAGCCACTTTTGTCTACACAGTCTATGTGCACACTGGCTATAAGTTGCCAATGGGAAGAGCATATACTACAATCCTAGTAACTTACTGCTGTTTAGCTCAAACATCAAAACTGCAACTTATCATCACCAGAGCTGTGATGGCACATGGCCAGAATCTTTCCTTATTTGTACTTCAGTAGGGCAATGTCACACAAATCTGCAATACCACGCAGGCAGGCCTCAACAATGAAGCAACCACATAGCACTGAAATTATTGTACTGACTGACATGGTATGGTGCTGCCATACGTGATCGAACCCTCGTCAAACTGAAGGTGTGAGTCCTGCATTTACGAGCAGGCACGATCATGATGGATGAGCTACACTCGTCCAAAACAGTTATAGGTAAAATTATGCTGATGTGCTTAGCTTGTCCAAAACATGGAAGGAACTAACACAAGCCAGAAATCTGCGTGCATTTTTGTATTCCACATTTATCAGAAGGAAGCTCCTACAGTGGGGCATTGAACCCGTGATGCCGAGCTCAGTCATAAAAACGGTGGTACTACATCAGGTACTGGGCAATTCAATCTTTGTCATCATGACGATCAGCGCCGCCGTGAGGCAAAAGCACACAAAGCAACGAGATTAGCAATTAAGGAAAGTGTCTGTGGCAGCTGACTTGCATTAACATAATTGCTTCGTTTGTTCTTTCCCAATTGCACATTTTCCACATGCACAATAATTATATTACATAGTGGGCATCAGTTTTAGCTGCAGCAAAACATTACATACTGCTAGGAACCATCCTGTCACTGAGAGAGAGCTACTGACTTGGCCACAAGTAATGGCAGTTATTCCAATAATCTTGATCATCTTCCATTAATGCTGCTACAGAAAGCATTCACTGATTGTGTTTGCATATGTGCTGGTTTTTCTGTCACAACATTGATCACGATGTCTGTTAAACATTGTTACACTTCTTTATATCACATTAGAAATACAATGGTAAGTGACTTGCTAATTCTAGGACCAGAAAGCAGCTTCATCAAAAGATCCAAGACAGGGGTATCATGCCTGCTTAGTAAATGATGCACCAGTCCTACCGAAATCAAACTTTAATGTGCAACCGAGGTAAGCAAAACAAATGATGTGCTACAGGTCAAATAAAGAAATGTAACAAGAAAAGAGTGACATGCATACAAAAATTTAAGAGCAACATGGTTAAAAAAGGGGGGGAGAGTAGAGGGGGCGGGCTAGCAGAACACATAAAATGCTCAGAAACAAGAATTTAAGTTGACATTAGAAAAAAAGAAAGCACACTAAATGTATATAAAGCTTAATGCCTAGAGCCCAAGACTTAAATGCAGAAGAAACAATTCAACTTAAGAGGAAGCCTTAGCTCGGGCCCAACTCTGGCGCGGCCTATTGAAATACACGTAAAACGCAAAAACGCTTTTCTGAAGTAACCCCTGGAGCGCTTTTAATGAAATATATTGTATTTGAGACAGAAAGTTAAGTTCTAGTGACTGTTTCGAATCGGAATTTCCATTTAGGGCCTGAATTTTATGAAAAGGATTTTCAAAAATTCGGAAGTTTGAAAAAGAATAGACACACAAAGTTTATAAATAAATAGCTCTGCATCAAAAACGGATATCACGGTTCTGTAAATGGCACCCATTAAATCATTCATAGCGGACAAATTCGGTAGGTTAATTTATATTTTATGTGAATTTGTTATGTTGTGTACAAGGGTTCTGCAAAAGCTGTATTTCCATATTACTCAATTTTTTTAGATTCATGTGTGACATATCAATTTTGTCCGCTTTAGATGTACTATCAGATGCAATTCATAAAATTGTGATATCATTCTTGCTTGCCGAGTTAGAGAGTTGTAAACTTGATAGTCTCGTTTGCTGAAAATTTTCTATTTTTGCCATTTTTTAATAAAAGATTGATGATCTAAATCGAAAATTGGAAATGAACAGTCACTAGATCTTAAGTTTTTCTTTTAAATGCAACCAACCTCGGCAAGTTTGGTGCAGTGGTTGCC
The DNA here is from genome assembly GCF_038994185.2 of Dermacentor albipictus. NCBI lineage: Eukaryota > Metazoa > Arthropoda > Arachnida > Ixodida > Ixodidae > Dermacentor > Dermacentor albipictus. The sequence continues at coordinate 394,634,107 of NC_091821.1, forward strand.
GAGAAAAACGAATTCTCCTTTTACATGTATTTAGATAGGAGCACCCGAGCTAAAGCTCTCTTTTTATCTATCAGTCAACCCTTCACTGGACAGCACAGCGCTTATTTCAGAACCTGTCTCATGAATGCATAATTACCTGTTGCTACAGGTATCTACAACATGTCACTAACAGATCAGCCAGTTACAATTAAAGTTTGTAGAAGACATTATAAAAAAAACTAGGCAACAAGTTTAATCGCAAGAAGACAGAGACACGGCAATATAGCATTGAACATGCTCTACTACATGCATGCAATTTCTCCTGATTCAGACCACAAGCTATGTAAGAATTCAGCAGATGATGGCATGAGCCTGTTCAAAATGCAACAATGTGACTGAAAATTACTGGCAGAATCAAATGTTGAGCAATCTTTCTCCCAAACAAATGTAACAAAAACCCACAAGGTCATGTAGGTGCAATGGTCCACACCTGTCATCGAGCAGTAACAGTATAAAGAGAAAAACAAAAACAAAAATTAAGGCATGCAATACTAGTCATCACAGTATAAGCACCCTTTCGTGTGCACTGCGGCAGGGACGTGCTCACAGCCGCAGAAAACTTCCCCTTGCACACTGTCAGAAGCCATCTCCAACAAGAAAAACCAGGCGCTTTTCTTTTGTGCTTTATTATAGGAATAAGTTATTGCTGTGCTCAAATACAATTGACATGTCTTGTGCCTGGAGCACTTGCAAGTACAGTCGCTAGCAAAAGTTTCAAAGACCATGGCATCTGCAAAAAATGTAAATTTCTTCAAGCACAGTTCCGCAAGGTGGAATTGCTTCAATACAGCACATTGACAAAACCGGCACACATAGGGTGTACCACTTCATTTCAGTTGCCGTGCCCAGGCTAAGAAGAAAAAAAATCTTTTTGTTTTCACGGCACCGTTTGTCTTAAAACTTTTGCTTGTGTCTGTACCTTCTTTTTTGTACAGTTTGATGCAAAGCTGATTCTCAGAACTATGATTAACTGCAAGATAAAGGTGGGGACACCTGGAGGGCCCAGTTCAACCAGTGGGATCACATTACACTGTTCCTTGCTTTCTAAGTTTGGCAAGCTGGTTTCAGACTACCAAAGTGGAAGTCTTCTGGGGCTGCTGGTTGTGAACACCAAAAAGGCCTGAAGAATATATACTCCCTTATTTACGTTCCTTAAAACTAGATACGTACCAACAAACTTACACGGCTCCTCTAACAAAGGTGATAAAAGCCTGTCTGTTTAAGAAGAAAGAAATAAAGCGCGTATATATGTATACATATACACTAATAATGTGCATGCACATGCAATGTTAACTCAGAGTGAATGGAAAGAGATCCAGGATTGTAACTTGTGCACTATTGAATGAAGCCAATAGATATCTGTTGCAAACCACATGCAGCCAAGTGCTCATGCAATGAACCGATTGGTAAGGGTAAGAAGGCTAGCACATCTAAATTCTATGTGGCAACGGCAGCAAAGAAAAAGTATACAACAGGCATGTGGACACATTTACAGCCAGCACATGCACTGCACACACATGGTCAATACAAACTTAGCTGACCGCATCTGCAGCTAGGTCATATGCTAGAGCACAGCAGGTAGCTTAGTGCTCGTCTGTATATTGTCTTTTACCCATTCGTCGTTTTTAAAGAATAATAAACCGACGTGAACTAACACAGCATGCTAAAATTTGAGTGCAACGAGTTACTAGTGCGAGTGATATTCCCAAAAAGTGCAAAAGGCAATACTGAGTCTGCAGAACCTTTTCTGTTTATGCCAATGGCTTACCTTGTTTCTCAAGTGCGTGATGTCTATGCCTATCCAGAGAGCTCACAAACAAAGTGTGTTCTCACACGCTTTTGCAATGTTATTATGCTCACTTAAGAAACTTTTGCAATGTGCGATGTTGTTTAATAGTGTAATGACTAGTTATAAGAAGGCCCACTCAATGGAATAATGTGCGATGTGTATATGTTGCGAGCGCTGTATTGGAGATCAGTTTAAGATGCTTTTTAGTAATCGTCATCTTTTAACTAGTGATGGTAGCTAGATGTGGTACTACAGCTAGGATTGGCTTGCAGAAGACAGGAATGCTCCAGTTGCAACCTTGAAAAGCTTGAAACAGCTGACCACATACTAGCTGATCAGCTGACCACGTTCGAATCTATGACTAGAATGTGAAAGGATTGAATCTTTTGTTCCTATTTTGATTGTTTACTTTACTTCAATGCAGTTGTCAGCCCAGTGTAGTAAAATGAGCGCCATTTAGTGTCGAGCTTTTTGTGCTGGTTCAAACCTTCCGAAGATGTATTGACTAGACCAATATTCAACCCTTTAGCAGCGGTAGTGCTGGTGAAATTTAACAACTCAGGAGACGCCTGCTGAAGGATGATGTGAGTAGAAATAGCGAGTCTTCAAAGGTCTCAAAAGCCTAAAGGAGTAGATAGCATAGCAATGCGCCTCAGCTGGTATGCGTTGGCACATCTTGGGGACATGCAGCTGGAATAGTGAAAGTTCAAGCCAGAATGTCACCTCTCCTTAGTGGCTGTCCACTCAACATGCACTTCTGGGTGGCTGCTATTGTAAATACAAACTACAGCAAATTCTAGATGCAATAACAGCAAGTGTACTCCACAGTATATGCTAGGCGTAGAGGAGTAAGTGAAAAGGTGAAAGGTGTGGACAGAGAGCAGGTTTAGCCACTTATAGAGTACATGTCCTGCAGTTCCAGCAGAAGAAAGGAAGGAAAAGATGGGCAGCGCGGATGAGCGGCTGCCATCAGAGCTGTGTGAGCCTTCTGAGCTGCGTCTATAACTGCCACCACCAGTCTTACCAGTTGGGGCTGAGGAGAAGAAGAGGGAGTTTTGCTGGGGCTCGCCATTGAAGTAGCCCCCACCTGACTCGACCATGGGCGAGATGTCGTCGTGAATCGCTGTGAGGTTGAGATCAGACAGCTTCTTGGGTTCGTATGGCTCGCGATCACGCCCTGCTGCCTCAGCTTTCCTGCATAAGAGAGAGAGAGCAGACAATAGGAATTGATGTACTGCTGCAGAAATGAGGAGAGTTCAGTTTTGACACGCAGAGAGAAGTGATTAAGTAATTTTTACATAGCAAAGCAACACCTATAGGCTACGAGGGTCAATGTAACAGAAAACAGTTAGTTTGGGCACCTGAGGCATTCTGACAAAAACACATACACATTTCAGCACAGGAATGGCACTGCATCTTGTATATGCAGAAAGGCATGCCACAGGGGCACACAAAATAAGTTCATGTTACAATTGCATACTGTGGAGGCTTTCCTGATCAGCAAAATAAAAAAAAATCCTGTGGTTGTATCGGAAATGATATAAAGTAAAAGTAATAAATTTGTGCAGCAGATGCAACATATAAAATACATGTCTCATTTTACCAACCTACACTGTCTTGCCCCCATCTTTTCACAAGTTTGCACTGCGCTGAGCGAAGTCGTAAACTGCTGGTCTCCTCAGAAGTGCTGGTGAGCTATCCAACAAGCAGGAAAGGCTTCACTGAAGCAAAACTTACTGTTCGAGCAACCGTTCAGTAAGGCCCTGGAGCACTTCCGCACACTGCTGATGATATTCACAGAAGGCTTCAGCAAGGGCATGAAGCTGAGAGATTTGCTCGACCTGTGTGAAGTATGAAATAAAAGAGTTGCTTTACATTCTAAATTTCTATCATTCAACCAATAACATTTCTTTTTGACAAAATCCTGGCAAAATGCAACTCCACAAGGGTTGTTCAAGGTTTACAAGTGCTTACTTTTACTATTAAAATTAAACCTGCTACACACAAGAAACTAATGATATCTTTGACTGGTCGCTGCAGAGTGTTGCAGCATCGATACAAATCTGTGAAAAACAGCAGCCAAGCTACTTCAGGAATACAAGATCTAAAGGTAATAATTGGGCATCATTAACACAAACTTAATGGAAATGGGTTAGTCCCATAATAAAGCTTTGTTGCTGCCTTACACAATCTTTGTTGCATGTAAGGCAACAACTTACACACTACAAATGCTTGGAGCTCTATCAGGCTTGCCCTGTGCATGTTTTTGTACTGCCACTATCCTTTTGGCAGCTCCGATTCCCCTTGAGGTAGAAGGAACCAGTTTGCAGTCGCAGGCAGCACAGGACTGATTTTCTAAATTGCATGAGTGCGCGTGCACGGCTCATTCATTACTGCGTCCTACACTGCATCTAAACAGCTGGATCAACATTCTTTCTTTAGAAACATGATCATACACCGCTGTTCCCCAACTGCCGACACACATATCATCACCATGGTAGCTGGAACAGTTCTGCATGCGTGCAATGCTCTGCGTCGTGAGGGGATATACTGAAGAAGGATAATTTTACATTGCTAAACATTATATAGTGCTGCTCCTACTCATTTATCTAGTCAAAATTTCAGTCAACCTTGAATTACTCCTGTAGAGTTCACCACTGTAGCACAATGAAACACTATTAGGCAAATACAGTCGAACTTTGGTATGACAAAGTTGTGCTTGCAGCGAAAAACTTCATTAAATTGCAAATGTAATTAATTCGAGGTTTTAAGGTTATAAACAACTTCACAAATTTCCAGAGCATTCCTGGTGGATAGTAACTTGTTATTAAGCCCTTATAAACAAATTGAAAGAAAGTCCGGCCATAATAGTGCAGATTGCACTGAGAGCCATGCATTGACGTGGCTCACAGCGTTCGAGATTTGTGTGTGTTGCGTAGCGCGTCTTCAGATATCTTGGACGACATGGCTGACCGTGCTTATCGCCCACAGTTGGCACCAACAAATTAAAAACAAAACTTTAAGAAGATGCGCATATTCATCCTGAGCAAGAAAAGAAAAAAGTTGCAGACAACTACACGAACTAAGGTTTGTATTTTTATCGGTGTCACGCGCGCTCAGGCAAGCATTATGAACTCGCTATCACAATGCAAGCAAGCGCTTTGCACCATGTACCGGAAACTTGAGATTATGCGACCACCAACACCAGGAGCGTGGAAACACAATGTGCATCAAGGCACGAAATGTCTCAGCTTGTACTTTGCACTTGCCACGGAGAGATGATCCCCAAGGTACAGCGCATGGCATGCGCATGGACGCACGTGCACATGCTAGGAGGAGAAGGTAGATAGGCACGCATTCAATCCCTCCTTATCACCCTTTTGTAGAAGGAATCATCAGCTTTTGTGCTTCTCCAAGCGCTGCAGGCTACCACGAGCCTTGCAGCATCTGCAAGTTGTTTACCAACTCTACAAATGGCACAGCGGTGTTTTATACCTACGGCTTGTCGGCGCATGCGCTTTGACGGCATTTTTTCAGCTCAACCTTTTCATGCGGAAGGACGCTTCAAATACCTTCTGCCTTGGTAGACATTTGTATAGTTTCTTGCTTGATCTACTAGCCATGCAGGTACATAGTACACAGTTAATATGGCCGAAAACTTTGCTAAATCAAAACCATGTTATGAAATTACTTTGTTAAATCGCAAAAAAAGATATAGTTTTCAATGCAACTAAGATCGGAAAATGAAAATAGTTAGTTACATCGTGCATTTCGTTAAATTTAAGTTAATTTTATTGAGGTTTGACTGTATTCAAATTTTTATTGCACATAAAGAAATACACTGCCTTGGAAACTGACTCCCACATTGCAGCAAGCATTCTGCATCAGCTGAGTTATAAAAAAGAGGCCCAAAGGCTTTTCGTTATCATTTCTGCTACATTTGAAGCTATAAGCCTCCATGAGCAAAGTGCAATGTCTTTTTACCCAGTCAAATATCATCATGATGAACTTCCTTTTGCAACAAACAACTCTTTCTGCTGTGTTAGACGTCGATCCCGTCAGCTCTCTGTCCACACCTCGAAACCCTTTGCTTCTCCTTGTAAAGATGTAGTGCAGTAGAGTCGTCTTACTGTTCCATCACTTTCAAAGATGCCACTTGCAGTGCATATTCACTGCATAAGCCAGCAGACAGGATGGCCGTCACTCCTGTCAGATGCTGTGCAAGATCGTATGTCACCCAGAAATGAGATTATCCCCGAAAGTGAAAGACCAAGAATATGACCCCAAGCCTCACTGCTTCTCATGCAAAACAAGCGATATTGGCAACTTTTTTGCACATTCTATCAAACATTCCACACATTTTCCATACACATAAGATGGTTACAGCTTTGTTTTAGGCACAAAATTGATGTGCAGCTCACAGTGGCCATTTATTTCCAGATGGACCCTAAATATAGCTATCCATCATATAGAAAGGCACGGGCAAGCAAAAGCAAGCTTGTGAATGAACGCTTAGGTTTTGTACTGGGCACAGAGATGAAAAATCTATAGTTCTGATATATACAATTGCATAGCTGATGACTGGGTGGCTCTGTTTGAAATGCATTTCAGGCTGGGCCTCTTAGACCATGGTACCTGGAGAAGCAACGCACTTATTTATTCGATTACTCTGTGAGAAAGTTTCAGAGTTAGAACTGGCGATGTCCCAAATTCCTGGCTATCTTTGTGAGAGACAGGTTCTTGATTAGAAATGGGTAACATCCTCGGATATAAGCCCGTATGGCTGCAAGCAGCTTTAAACTTGCCCACACAAAAGCAACAGCGATGTCCCACTTACATCATTTTGTAAAAGATTAAACATTCCCAGGGACGCCAAGTTGAAAGACTCTTCAAATTTGTCCTCGGCAAGCTTGATCTCATCTTCTGTCAAGTGGCCACCTGCAGACAACAGAAAGTAAATCAATGCTGCAAATGTGTGCACTGAGTACCTTCCTTTTATATTTTTGTAAAACAGGTGCATTTTAATAAATACTGTTCAGAACTCCTACACCTGTTTAAATATCAGTGATGAGACTTGTAACCATGATAATCAGATGCCAGCACACTATAGGAACCAAAAAGGCTCTCTGTCATTAAAAGACCTTGTTAGAGCTTTTACCCTATAATTTCCCCGTGCACATAGACCAAATTGGTATACCTTTCAGTTGTTTTCGCTTTTTGCAGTCATAGTCCAGACGTCGACCCTGCAATTTCTTGCGATGATGCTGCAAAACAACAACAGGCACTAAGAATGTGTCACTACAATATAGACACAAACAGCGATCCAAGATGAAATGCCCTGTAGCAAAATGTATCTCATGGCTGATGATGCACAATGCAAAATGCGGACAGAGCTAGACACGCCTGCAAGAAACATACACCGAATAGTGTAGTACAGTTACAGCTAAAGAGCTTAGAAAGCCAATGGGGAAGCATACTCCCACAAAAAAAAAAATCCATCGTGTTGCATTTTAACAAAAAAATTTAATGCACAACATCGAGCAACACATGAAAATAGCTGGGGGCACATTTTGGAACAATCACTTTTTGTCATACTTTCATGTGACAAGGTTCCTAGTGTGATTTTTAACTCAAGTGACGGGTATCTCTTGATCACACAGTGCCTCTGCTACGGACTGTAAAGAACGGCGAGTTGCGCAACAAGATTGCCACCTTGCCACCCGATTACGACAAGGGGTGCAAGACGCGCACCTCCCCCTCTCCGTCGCTGCAGCTGCGAGGCGTTCAAAGAAGCGACCTTTGCGCTGGAATCCGCCGCCTTCCTCCAGCCCCTTCGACATTGTGACGGGACGAGTTTGGTGTGGGGACAATGATTCCAGAGTTCCTCAACGCGGAGCTGATCTGACACGCCTGAAGAAGCTACCGCGGGAACGTCTTATTTTTGCGCTCTCACGGTTCTGCATGTTGCAAAACAACGAGCGACCCTCGAGCGGCGTCGATTTTCCGGAACGGCACCACCTTCAACGCCGTCGCTTGGGCTTCAGAATGTGTGTGCCTTTGTGTCTGTAAACTGGTCTTCAGAGCAGCTGCGAGTTGGTGATGTGTAAACGAACAGCCGCCGCGTCGTAGGACCGGCGGATCGAGTGTATAAAAACTGTGGTTGTGCGAATGTTGGACACACTTCTCTTGAGCAGTCATGTTAGACTGAGTCACTTCTCTCATGCAGTCCTGTTGGACTAATACTCTTTTTCTCAAGCAGTCATGTTAGACTGAGTTAATTTCTGTAAATAAACCCCTTTTCCTCGTTCTCGTTGAGAAGCAGTTCTTCACTTCATCAACGATCTCAGCGTAAATAAGTTGGACGACGGCATGGGCCAGCTACCTTCGAATTCATGCCGTACTCCAATCTTGGCAAAGGACCACGGACGAAGGGATTGAGCCCCCAATCCTGACAACTGGCTGACAGCGGTGAGATGGACTTTGCGACATGGTGCTGTATCTGCGGTGAGTGCTTGGTTTTTGCTTTGACTCTCTAGGCTTCATTTTGTGGTTGTTCTGTTTAGAACAGTAGGGAAGCTAGATTGTTGTGTGTTAGCTAGGTTGCGTTTTCCTAGCTAGATTTAGAGAGCAGAATCAAGGCAGTAAAGCAGCAGTCATGGAGCTAAGGACATTGCTGAGAGACGAGTTGTTGATTGTTGGTGAGGAACTGGGCCTAGATGTACGCAAGGAAATGCTCAAATCGGAATTATTGGAGCTAATTTCCAATCAGGCCAGTGAGCAAGATATTGAAATGGGATTGGAACTTCTCAAAAAGAGAGAGAAACGGGAAAGAGAAAGAGAAGAACGGGACCGAGAAAGAGAAGAAAGGGACAGAGAAAAACGAGAGAGAGAGGAACGGGATAGAGAGAGAGAGGAACGCGATAAAGATCGCGAGTTTCAGTTAAGGAAAATGCAACTTGAACTTGAAAGCAAACGTTTGGAGTTGCCTCAAGGAAGTGAAGGCGCTCTGGGTCGATCAAGTGAGGCAGAATCGTACCGCATGGACAGGCTATTAAAGCCATTTGAGGTCGGGACCGACATAGGCTTGTTCCTAAGCAATTTTGAAAGGACTTGCGAGAAGATGAACTTCGGCCCGAGTACATGGCCACAGCGGTTGCTGTCTATGTTGCCGTGTGAGGCGGCGGAAGTAATCGCCAGACTAAGTGTGCAGGATGCATATGATTATGCGAAAGTTAAGGCTAGTCTCCTGAAGAAATACCGCCTTTCAGCCGAAGCTTTTAGGCAAAGGTTTAGGAGCACAGGCAAGAAAGATAGCGAGGGCTATCCGGAGTTTGCATATAGCTTAAAGGCCAACCTAGTCGAGTGGCTTAAAAGCGCGGAAGCGTACGACAGCAGAGACATGATCATTGAATGCATGTGTCTAGAGCAGTTTTACAAAACCATCCCCCAAGCTGTGAAACTGTGGGTGCAAGACAGAGGTAATGTAAACACTGTGGAAAGGGCGGCTGAATTAGCCGAAGAGTACGCAACCCGTAGAAAGTTGAACGCCGAGGAGGGAAACTGGGACGGTCGAAATGGACCGCGGAAACCATTTCCGTTCAAAAAGGGTGCGCAAACTAGACGATCGAAGCCTGTAGACATGGCGGAAAAGCCCGCAGAAAAGAGCGAGGAGAAACTTAACGGAGAAACCGCACAAGAACAGAAAAGAAAGTTCGGATCTTTTAGACCAATTCGCTGTTACAAATGCCACAAACTGGGACATATAGCTGTAAACTGCGAGAGGCCTAGCGTAGTTTTTTCCTACGTGGAGGAAAAGGATGAGAATATGGAACTTTTAAGTCCATATCTCCACGACCTGCAAGTTAATGGAAAACCATGCCGAGTGCTAAGAGACAGTGCCGCCACGCTGGACATTGTCCATCCGTCCTACGTGATGGTAGATGACTTCACCGGAGAAGTAGCATGGATAAAACAGGTTGTAGAAGAACACAGCGTGTGTCTGCCCATGGCCAAAGTCAAAATCAGTGGACCATTCGGGGAGCTAGAGACTGAGGCTGCAGTTTCCAAATTTTTGTCACTGCAGTATCCCTACATCTTTTCGAATCGTTCGAATCAGTTACTGCGTGACAGAGGGCTCAAACTGGGAGAGGGCATAGTACAGGCATTGACCAGAGGCCAAGCTCGTAAGATCGCGGCGCTTTCGGCTGAAAATGCTCAAGCTCCTCCAGCTGAAGCAGAAAAGGGGATAGCTTCAATCCCCGAATCCGAGCTAGGCCCGAGGGACAAAAGAACAGTTGAGGAGAGCCTGCCAGTTGACCAGCTCAATGAGAGCGTAGCACTAGAGTGTCAGAGTTCTAGCCTGCAGGAAGAGCATGCAGACGCGCTCCCAAGCGAGACAGGGTCGTTATTATCACCGGCCTCAAAGAACTTTGATCAACTCTTACGCGTGGATAGAGAGTCACTGGCAGCTGAGCAAAAGAATGATGAGAGCTTAGCTAAATTACGTGACACAGCTAAAGAAGGCATTGCTAGGCGCAACGTAACGATACATGAGAAAGGAGGTTTGTTGTATCGGCATTACAGAGATCGAAAGGGTAAGATTTTAGATCAGTTAGTCATACCTACTAAGTATAGGGAGGACCTTTTGAGTCTTTGTCATGGAAATGGGTGGTCCGGCCACCTAGGCATAAACAAATCAAAGGAAAGCTTGCTTATGGAATACTACTGGCCTGGCTGTTTCAAAGATGTAGAAAACTTTGTAAGATCATGCGACGCCTGCCAGCGTTCTGGTAAACCAGGAGAGACTTGGAAAGCTCCACTGAAGGTAGTGCCCTTAATAACAGAGCCTTTCAGACGACTTGTAATAGACACGGTAGGGCCGCTTCCAAAAACAAAATCAGGCTACAGGTACTTGTTTACCATGCTGTGTCCGGCCACCAAGTTTCCAGAAGCAATCCCTTTGAAAGAGCTCAGCTCCACTGAAGTAGTAGACGCGCTTTTGACAGTGTTTGCACGAGTTGGGTTTCCAGCCGAAATTCAGGCAGATCAAGGGTCAGTATTCACGAGCGCACTGACTTCCACATTCTTGCAAAAGTGCGGGGTAAAGTTAATACACAGTTCTGTCTATCACCCTCAGTCAAACAGTGTAGAGAGGTGGCATTCGGTGCTTAAGCGAGTTTTGCGTGCGCTCTGTTACGAGCACAAGGAGGACTGGGAGAACTGTCTGCCGGCAACTTTGTTTGCTTTGCGAACGGTTCCACATGAAGCGACAGGGTTCTCACCAGCAGAACTAGTGTATGGGAGGACACTCCGGTCTCCACTGAGAATGTTAAGAGAGATGTGGGAGGAAAGAGGGGAGAGTCCAACCGTGGTTGAATACGTGCTAAATTTACTGGAACGGCTAAGCGCAACCCAAGAACTAGTCGGAAAGAACATGGCACTAGCTCAAAAGAACGCCAAATTCTATTACGACAGGAATGCGAGGCTTCGTACGTTTAAAGTTGACTTAACGATGAAAGCGGAAAAGTGTAGGTTTGGTTGTTCGCAGGTTACTTATCTGGGCCATGTTGTCGGTCAGGACATGAGACGGCCGGCTGAGCTGAAAATAGCTACGATTGGAGATTTTTCTCAGCCGCGCACGAAAACGGACGTTCGTTCATTTTTGGGACTTGTGGGGTACTATCAACGGTACATTCCGAATTACTCGCAATTGGCAAGTCCATTAACAGACGCCCTCCGAAAGGGAGCACCGAGTAACGTACTCTGGGATAAGGACAAAGAGAACGCTTTCCAAAGTTTGAAAACGCTATTGGTTTCTCGCCCTGTGCTTCGCGCGCCAGACTACACAAAGGAATTCATAGTTCAATGCGACGCAAGCGACAGAGGTATGGGCGTGGTACTTAGTCAGGTCGGCGACGATAACGAGGAGCATCCTATCCTCTACGCCAGCCGTAAACTAAATGTAAGAGAGGAAGCCTACAGCGCTTCAGAGAAGGAATGCGCTTGTTTGGTTTGGGCCGCCCAGAAGTTGTCGTGTTACTTGTGCGGAGCGAAGTTCATCTTCGAGACCGACCACTGTCCTCTGACGTGGCTCAATCAAATGTCACACAAAAACGGCCGCTTGCTCCGATGGAGCCTCACTCTCCAAGAGTACAACTTCTCCGTTAGATATAAGAAGGGAAAGTTGCATAGCAATGCGGATGGTTTGAGCAGGCTAATTTGAATTCTGCGTTTGAGGGTCCCGCCTAAATTTTAGGGTTACTAGTGTTAATTTTATTAAGCGAAGAAGATCCCCTCTCATTTAGCAGGATTCCCTCCATGATTGCTGAATTTGTCAGCAGGAATTTGCTTCAGAAATTGGCATAGTGAAATGCAGCATTTTTTTTTGTTTCTGCACTTATGTTGTTGTTGTTTTTTTTGAAGCCTAGCGAGTCTAAAGTGAGAGCCAATGCACGTCATCTCGGCGCAGAGCCGTGTTGTGGGGTTCATTTTGCAGTTGCCTGTCCTTGTTGGATGTTTTGGGGCGGTGACATCAATGCACAAGTGGTCGCTGCGAGCCAAGACATCAATCCCCCCCTGACCAGCAGCCGTTCTCTTCCTGCCTAGCGGTTGTCAGCGCTAGACAGTCGAGACTTTTCGGGCCATGGAGGCGCTGTAAAGAACGGCGAGTTGCGCAACAAGATTGCCACCTTGCCACCCGATTACGACAAGGGGTGCAAGACGCGCACCTCCCCCTCTCCGTCGCTGCAGCTGCGAGGCGTTCAAAGAAGCGACCTTTGCGCTGGAATCCGCCGCCTTCCTCCAGCCCCTTCGACATTGTGACGGGACGAGTTTGGTGTGGGGACAATGATTCCAGAGTTCCTCAACGCGGAGCTGATCTGACACGCCTGAAGAAGCTACCGCGGGAACGTCTTATTTTTGCGCTCTCACGGTTCTGCATGTTGCAAAACAACGAGCGACCCTCGAGCGGCGTCGATTTTCCGGAACGGCACCACCTTCAACGCCGTCGCTTGGGCTTCAGAATGTGTGTGCCTTTGTGTCTGTAAACTGGTCTTCAGAGCAGCTGCGAGTTGGTGATGTGTAAACGAACAGCCGCCGCGTCGTAGGACCGGCGGATCGAGTGTATAAAAACTGTGGTTGTGCGAATGTTGGACACACTTCTCTTGAGCAGTCATGTTAGACTGAGTCACTTCTCTCATGCAGTCCTGTTGGACTAATACTCTTTTTCTCAAGCAGTCATGTTAGACTGAGTTAATTTCTGTAAATAAACCCCTTTTCCTCGTTCTCGTTGAGAAGCAGTTCTTCACTTCATCAACGATCTCAGCGTAAATAAGTTGGACGACGGCATGGGCCAGCTACCTTCGAATTCATGCCGTACTCCAATCTTGGCAAAGGACCACGGACGAAGGGATTGAGCCCCCAATCCTGACAGGACTCTATCAGTGCCCTCAATTTCCTATTCTATTGATGCAGTTTATGACACAACATGATACACTCAAGGGCCGACTCTGTGGATGCACTTGATAGTGGCATAGTTATGCGAATGATGCCGACAGAAGTGTGTCTGCCCACAGCAATTACGAAGTTGCTTCAGAAGTAGCACATACTGTGCTGAAAGCAATATACATGAAAGTGAGTGTTTCAAAATGCAGTTCCTGCATCCATATGAGTGTATCACAGTGAGAAGAAGTGGGGCACATCAAGCTGTAAAATTGCGTTTCTGGATTAGGGCTGTTTGTAGATCATTAAGACTCACCAAAACATCCTTAAGGTCCTTGTTCTGTAGTTGGGTAAGGGGCTCAAGAAAGTTCTGTTTCACATTATCTTCCAGGGCATATTTGATGTCGGCCAGCTGCTTGAGTGCCTCTCCAGCTTCGATGAGGCTCTGACCTGAATAGGACATTAAAGGCCACAATGACAAGGCAAATCACAATGTCACAATTAAGCGTGACTGCGTTCTCAAGCTCTGCGTGTAAGGCAACAGCAGGAACATGTTCACAGCTTAGTGAATTCTTGTCACAAGTGTCACTGAATGTAAATAGGCCACCCCCTAAACTTAATAGGACAACCTGCACTTCTGCATGTGCGGTGCGTGTGACATATTGGTATGATTTAGACACAGTTGCAGAATTTTTCTCAGACAGCATGACTGCTAAGCAGCGCAGCAATGATCCTTGTGATTATTCCAAAGTGGTTGCATGAAAACAGTACACGTTTCCCAACATTTTCTTTATATTTACATGCCACTCTATAATCGTTGTTACCTTATCAACAAATTTAGCTTTGCTACTTGGTGTTTATACTGCAGGGGATGCTTGAACAAGTTTGTTTTAGTTCTACATAAACAAGAACCTCATGTTTGCCACTTCATTCTTTCACATCTGTGTGTTTGCCCACAATGTAAGCGTAAATCACAACTTGCCGATAAGCTCACCCTGATATTTTAATGCAAATCTATAGTGCTGCACAGGGGTGCAGCTTGGAGGGGAGCGGGTGAGGGGGTGAGGAAGGGGGTGGGGCACTAGTCTTCCGGTCAAGTGCGTGCCCCCACCCAAAAAACATTCCTGGCTACACCACTGGTGCTGCACATCCCCTGCTACTGTCATCATCATCATCATCATCATCATCATCATCATCATCAGCCTGGTTACGCCCACTGCAGGGCAAAGGCCTCTCCCATATTTCTCCAACAACCCCGGTCATGTACTAATTGTGGCCATGCCGTCCCTGCAAATTTCTTAATCTCATCCGCCCACCTAACTTTCTGCCGTCCCCTGCTACGCTTCCCTTCCCTTGGAATCCAGTCCGTAACCCTTAATGACCATCGGTTATCTTCCCTCCTCATTACATGTCCTGCCCATGCCCATTTCTTTTTCTTGATTTCAACAAAGATGTCATTAACTCGCGTTTGTTCCCTCACCCAATCTGCTCTTTTCTTATCCCTTAACGTTACACCTATCATTCTTCTTTCCATAGCTCGTTGCGTCGCCCTCAATTTGAGTGAAACCCTTTTCGTAAGCCTCCAGGTTTCTGCCCCGTAGGTGAGTACTGGTAAGCCCTGCTACTGTAGAATTGCAGAAATTGTAAGTTCAGCATGCTAAGACTTTCATGCTGTAAACAGAAAGGCCCTACACAACTTGTGTTGGTAGCTTAGTTACAAAGTCACCAGATTTAATGAGTCTTTAGCCACCTCAATAACAACTTTGCTTTCTTGGAGCCTTAGTCACTTTCTTAACGAAGTAAATAGTCAGTAAATGTTGCTACTTCTAAAGACATGTAGAAGAACTTATTAGTGAGCCATCTGGGTACATCAGAGCTGGTATTCTAGGACAAAACAAAATCTCGAGATGTGATACCGTTCTAAGAAATCAGGCTTTTTTTCCTTTGCACATTCGGACTGTTAACTTGTCACTGCATGAGGTAATCTGCTTAAAGAATAGTAAGGAAGACGTTTAGGAACAATTAAAAAAAAGGCCGAATTCTGAGCCAGTCATCATCTTCACATAGCGATTTTTTTCTACAAATGAAGCATTTTGGGCTGTGACCAGGCAACTTTGTTAATAAAAAGAAAAAAGTTACCAACACTGCCACTCAATGAAACAAGACAGTGCATTGTACTGGTTATTGTTACTTAGACTATGAGCGACAATGCCATACTGACCAAAGGGGCTTTCCTCGCCCAAGTCAGTGCCATACTTGGTCATGGATTCTCCGAGCACTCCCTCCGGCTGAGGATATGCATGAGTTTTTCCCGGGCCTCGGAGTTTC
The DNA here is from genome assembly GCF_038994185.2 of Dermacentor albipictus. Classification (NCBI taxonomy): domain Eukaryota; kingdom Metazoa; phylum Arthropoda; class Arachnida; order Ixodida; family Ixodidae; genus Dermacentor; species Dermacentor albipictus. The sequence continues at coordinate 394,649,702 of NC_091821.1, forward strand.
GTGCTTACCATCAGCTTTGCTCGGGATGCTGCAAGAAAGTTTACTATGAGGAGAGCGCAAAGAACTGACCGCCATCAGAAAGAATGCCACACAACCATCCTTGCCATCTGCAGTGGCACCAACGAACAATTTTAATCGCATTTTACAGGGCCTTTAGGGGTATTGTGAAATAAAAATACAAAACAATAAGTGCAATAGAAATAGTAAGCACCTTGCATATCCGTGCTTTTAGTAGCTCTACAATGAGCACTTCTGTAGCTTGGTGCCACCTCTACAATAGGTGAATTCCCCTTTCTGACGTCCCATTGCATCACTCATACAGGTTGATGCATGCAGCAGATATTTACACTTTTTCCACCTAAAGCTTCCTTATATGACTAAGCATTAAGTGGTCTATTAAGAAAGGTTTCCTAGGTGCATCAGTACATCCATGTTTTTTGTTTGTTTGTTTGTTTTTTAATCATGCAAGATCTTTATCAATTCTGCGTAATTTAAGAATGTATAAAAGATAAGGAATTATTGGAATGCATATGGAACTTTTAAATGGGGTATCTGTTGCTAAAGACAAACTTCAAGATGTACTTCTACATCTTTACATAGTGCCTTGCATCCCAAAGGTTTGTGTGTTAAAGTGTGGCCAGCACACACAGCTTGGAGTGATAGCTCAGCTTCAGCTCTCCTCACTTGCACTTAACGAATTGAAGCAACCACAAATAAAATGTTTGGAAAGTAATACAGAGGCATGTGCTAAACAAATTCTTTATTACGTCTTAGACAGTGAATATGAAAATAAGCCCATTAACATATTTTAAAAGGGTAGCGTAACACTGTAATGATAGAATAACTACCTGGATTTGGCTGGAGGTATTCTTTTGTCTTTACAATCAGCTCTTCCACTAACTCGCTGGTCAAGTCTATTTTCTGGAGGAAGAAAAATAAAAAATATACGCGGGCAAGAAAAGCCAGTTGATGTTATTGTTGCAGCACATCGACACAGCATGCATACTTAATTGAAAAGTTGCACAAAAAAAAAAAGAAAGTGCATCCGTATGCTCACCCTCTCCATTTCCATGTACTCGTCCGTGAATTTGGTACCCTCCGCTCCACCAATCTTTTCGCTGACATACTGCAATGTAAGCAACATGGAAAGTCCAACATAAGAGGCAGTTGGCAGAAAAAAGAAAAATGGAAAAAGAAGACTACTGGCAAAAATATCAAAAATGGGCATTGAAAAATATCCTTGATGACTCTATTAACAGCAGTAGCACTACTCCTCTTGCCTTTTGCAACAATGTGTTTTTATGGCTTGTAGCTATGACTTGGCACTGTGATTACTTTCTTGCTATGGCAACCTTACACGTAGCTCAAAGCCAGGGAGGAAAGCAGCTTCCACTGTTTAATGGTAGCATGGAGGTTTTGCTTCTAAGACCGTTTGTAATTGTTTTTTTTCATGGCATTACATTACACAGCTTACCTGTACTGTATAGCGTTCACTTATAGTTACCTAGACGTACCATAGACACATTTTTTACAAGATGAAGATGCACATTTAATTCTGCTAAACTTACTTGTGCATCTCATTACTTTAGAGTCTATGCAGTAACCACAAAGATAAGGTTGAAATAAACATGCTTGCACTTCACACACATACATAAAGTAACTCCTACAAAGGTTGCGCAATGTGTGTATTTTTTGTGGCACTGTGATAAAAAATTATAACTATTGCTGCAAGAGAAATAAATGTGATAAACACGTGTATGAATAATGAATAAAAAGGAATTGATTAGCCCAAGTTAGGGCGAGTTAAACATGATAGTTAAAATAAACACATCTAGTTCCAGCGCAAGGACAAGAATTGTGCTATCAGCCAAAGGTGATGTTTAAAAATTCCATAAAACTTAAATTTGACCTCCCTGTATACCTGTGTGTATATACATATCTATATATATACATAACCATGGACAGCACTACCATGTCTCTAAGTTCTTCTATCCCCTCTTTACTTGTTTTGCATGAATGGCTTCCCACACTTCGCAAACTTTTTTCCACTTTGACATTCCTATTGCTAAACGTTAAAATATATACAAAATGTGGATGTTCCTTGTAAAAAATTTTCCCTTTATATGCCACTTTGCGGCAATGCTTAGCATGTTTCCGTGAAGCCACATTCGAAGGCAGAATTCGTAGACCCCAAATGCAGTCGGCACTGTGGTCAATCTGCGCCGCGCTTCATAGAGCAACCAGTGAAAGCGGTGATGACTGAACATGCACAAATTCTCTCTGAACATGGCTGTTGGTACAAACTCATGCCGCATCATTTTTATTATTAATCTGGGTATTTTCTCTTTCTCTTTCCTTTTTTTAAGTTAACACAATTTCAAACAAATAGCAACTAAGGTTTAACTGACATTCTGTAATTACATGACTGCAGTTTTAGCTTGTGCAAGAATATTACATCCTGTTAAAAGAACAAGCTAAACATCTTTGTTAATACGAAGGAGTCATATATAATCAGAACTTTTTGTTGGGCTAGTTGGTGCATGTTACTGAAGTACTAAAGTGCCAAACAGACGACACAAGAAGAGACACAGACGAGTCATATATACTTGCTATAGCACCAACAATTTATGTGTAGCAAATCACAAACACACAAACAAATTTGATGTAAAAAAAAGAAGAAAGAAATGAAAGAAAATGTAGCATCTGCTGGGATCAAATCGCAGTCATTTCTATTACGGGCTGGGAAGTGTCTCGGTCATTTAGTGATTTGAAAGAAAGAAAGAAAGAAAAAAGGGATACTTTGTCCTACTAGGCCAGAAGTTGTTCTCGGCGGGCCGAATTAAACATGGCATCAAATAAGCTCCTTCACGATTGAAAATAATGCCACCAAAATTAACCTTTAACTGAACAAAACAGTGGTCTCAACAGTGAACAAGACAATTACTTCTTCTGCTATGAAATATGCCCAGTCATTTAGTATCACAGGAGGCAGTTTTGTATTCTGTGCTTCATGCGTTAATGGAGACAAGGGTTGGACGAGTTCAGACGACAGTTTAGAACTTGGATACCTGACAACCTGTGTCAAAAGACTTCACACATTTGTGCAGACGTGTATCCATGCGTGAATGGCAAAAAATTCACCGACAATTACGATACTCCCAATGCAAAATTTGAGCACAGCTCTATGCTCTATATGTGTTTTCATTTCACAATTTATAGGCAGGCACGGACAATCTACACGTTGCAAATACAGCGAAGCGTCGGAAAACAAGGGACACTCGAGCACAATGATAGTGGTGAGCAGAGTCAGCGATCGTCAAAAATCTGATCTGTGGGTCAAGTACGTCGGCTTCCAGAAAATACTTCACAATTCGTGTCACGCATACAATCAGATTACAAAAACTATGATGACAACAGCTGATGGATAGAACTACCGATAACATTCTAAAAACTTCTGATACATGCAAGTGCACCGTACGTCGAAGGATAATGCTTAACATTTGTTAGCCAATGAAAAGCACTGACCGAAGAAAGACAAAGATGTGAACAGACGACACACGGTACTCTCGCGCCTTCTCATAGCGATCGTTGCAGAATATGTCTCACGCGGCATCACGGTGCGCAGCACCAGACGGCACTATGCTTTTCTCTTTCATGCTTTGCTGCTGTGCTCGTTCACTTGGTTACACTGCCACCGCTCACCGCAGGAACGGTCCATCGTAGAGAAAGTAATTCAACAAGAGCAAAAACTGGCATTAGGAAACACATCACGCCTAATGTTAATCCCATCAGTTAGCTGACGCGAGCATCGGAAAAAAAATAATGTGAAATGAACTTCATCATCATCATCAGCCTATTTTATGACCACTGCAGGATGAAGGCCTCTCCCTACGATCACCAATTACCCCTAGACAAAGTTTTATTTTTTTTTTATTCTTTCCCGCTAAAATTATAAAAGCTTTGCATATAAATGAATTCATACTCTGCGATTTATTTTTCTTGTGTCAGCTAGCAACAAACTAGCGGCACGCCAGACATACCACCGAAACGAGCGAAGCCAGCTGTGCATGTGAAGTTTGCCTGTTCGGTGACCTGTTTCATTTGTATGTAGCCTGTTTGTTGGGCTCCCGGCGAATTCTTGCATTCCTTGTGCACTTCAATATGGCGCCACTTCACTCTTGGACTACGGCAAGGTCAGAAATTTTGTGTGACAATCTGCGATGCATTTCAAGCAATTTAGGCTTTTACGGAATGGAACCGAGACTGGTGATGCAGTTAGCGAAAAACAGCTCAGCCATCCTGGCATAGCTAATCTGAGTTAATGACTCGTACTGAGAGATGTTTGCAACGCTTTCTATGAGCCCCAACATTATTTTAACTTTTTTCGGTAGTTTTTGGGCACACTTGCCGCACCCGGCTTTGTGACGCAGTTAGTTTCGCGTGTACTGAATCTTAATGGGACAAGTTATGGCACTTTCTCTGACCCCCAACATTATCGTGACTGATTTCGTTACTTTTTGGGGTACCTTTGAAGCACAGTGGCCGCGCTCGGCATTGTGATGCAGTTAGCGAAAAACAGCTCGGCCATGTGACACAATTAGTTTCGTGTGTACTGAATCTTACTGGGACAAGTTTTGGTGCTTTCTCTATCTCCGAACATTATTGTAATTAATTTCCTTACCTTTAGGGATACTACTGAGGGACGCTCGCCACGACTGGTCTTGTGACACAGTTAGCAAAAAGCAGCTCGGCCGTGTGCCAGTTTCGCATGTACTGAATCTTGCTGGAACAAGTCCGTGACACATTATCTGACACCCAACATTACTGTAATTTCGTTATTTACTTTTTGGGATACTTTTGAGTTACGCTCACCGCACCTGGCGTTGTGACACAGTTTGCAAAAAGCAGCTCAGTCGTGGTGAGGAAGTAAGTTTGGCATCTACAGAATCGCAGTGGAACAAGTTTGTAACGCTTTTTCTGGCCCCGCAACAACATATATACTTTCTTTGGGTACTCTTAATTGCGAAAATGCGACGAGTGATTACTAGGAGTGATAACACTGGCGTGTACTGCTTGTGCCGGCAGAACGTGCAAACAATAACACCGAGGAGCTGAAAAACCAAGAACTTGAAAATTCTGTCTCCCCAACGACTAAAAACAGGCTCTGCATCCACACATTTATCTTGAGAGCAAGTAGAAGGAATTATGCCAGCGTCTAGCATGGTCCAACTGAGCGTCTGTGTTGTGGCCACTCCTATGTATGTAGCTTACCATCACGCCGGCTAAGGCCAACTTGTTTTGGAAACCTGCAGTTGCCTGTCTGTTAGTGCTCCTAAAGTGCAGAAAGTAATGACCAGGAATGGGGAATGCTTACAAATCAGATGTTTTCATATTTTATAGTATTGTTTGGGGTTAGTATTTTCTATGCCATGTGTACACAGAAGCGAATTGCTTTGGTTTGTAGTGCCACCCATTCACGACTTTCACACGCTTCGCCTCTACATGCAGTATTCCTATAAGGTCTAAACACCAAAATGACACATGCATGTAATTTTTTCAGCTGATGCCTCCCGGCGGAGCTTCTTATGAGAACTACTGCTGCTTACCTGGTGCCACAACGTTGGATGAACACACAAAAAGCCCGGAACGAGCATTTATATAGAGCAAAATAAACAGTTCCCCATTTACAAGGCGCCTTGCATCTACTTTATGAAATTGCAAGTGGCACAGATTCGATGGGGGCCTGTAAAGATCGTTCGCAATCATTTGTACTATATAAAACAATTCTGTACTATGAATGCACGCGGTTCAGCAGCAGAACCAAAAGAAAAATAAATGCCGCACCGATTAGCACAGCCGGCGCAACGCGTGCTAGCTATATCGCTCAAAACACACGCGCCCAAAGCCGAAAGCGGAAGATATTAATCCCATCTGCTTGGTGCACTACAGTCAATTCGTGTCTTTCTCTATGGGGCCATTTAAAGATGCACTATAAAAGAAGTCAGTACTTCATAGAATGCATGTTTCACGTGCGCTCTACGACTCTGCCGCTTCAAAGAAGCTGGCAGCATGTAGCGCAGCCTCCAATAGGCATGCAACAAAGGGAATGCTGGGGACATCAGTCTCACCTGATTGGCTTTGTTGATCTGTTTCTTGAGCCCTGCGAATGCCATAGCTTCAGAGTTGCCGCCAGATGGCTGTCACCGCACGTCCACTGCCCCAGTTCACCGAATCCCCGCCACTTTCTGGAGCAAAGCAGGATCAAGAAAAAGAAAAGGAGTACAGTGAAAATTCGTTTATACAATTCTGTGTAACACGTTTCTTTTTCTTTTCCTGGTCAATGTCCCATAGGAGCAATGTATTTTCATACTGTTATTGCGATTGCGTTTTCACATGAAATTGGATAATACTATTGCAAAAGTGGACTTTTACTGGTATTTCTAAAGCTCATAGTTTCATATTCCAGTGTACCAGCTCAATTAACATTTCAACGTTGCCACGAATAACGTGTTAAGCCCCAGGCACACTAGAGAGAAAATGGTAGGCGACCCTAATCTTTGACTTAGGTGTCTCACTGGCACCACGGCATTGGCGTTTAGGTTAAGCGAGCGAACATCTTTTCCCGGGCAAGATATGTGGGCGAGGAGCAAGGGAGTGCAAAGAGGAAGTGCAGTGCGTGCCACCTGATGGGGCGTAGCCCCCTAGCGAGCGACGCACAAAGTGCACCTTAAGCGCCCTCTCCGGTGCTGACATCATAGCATGTAACGAGAGCGCTCGCGCAGCTGTTACAAGCAAGCGACCGAGTGACCGAGCAGGTGAGTGACGGGAGAGGACAAACGAGAAAGGAGGGAGTGAAGACGCATCCGCTCTGCTAGGCAGATGTTCAGTCTATGCCAGATAACTGTTTTCCATTTAATTAGCCAGTTAAATATCATGTCAGCTTCTTGTGTACAATGTCATTAGTGATGTCATTACTACCACTTTCTACTTCCAGGTTTCCAGGAATTTCGCCAAAGTCATGCTCACGCGGCGGGTCTCTAAAGTCTACGATTATGTGCTTTGGTGTGCGGTAATCAGTGATTTCTAATTAATTCTAATTATTACTACACTTCAGTAACTCAACTTGTAAATAAACTTATGCTCCTGATATATCTATAGTGCTGCGCAAGAAACAAGAGTGTCAACTTGAGGCTCGTGCCACTAATAATGCACATGGCATGCCGCCGGCAGTAAAAGGATGCTGAGGCAGTGCGGCCACACCAAATGGCAGTGCTCCGCTGTTCAGCTGAGTGAGGGAATGGCGGCTTCTTTTAACTTCCAGAAGAACTTCCTTACAAACACTGAAAAGATGAAAGTTCAGCGCAAACAGATGAGCTATTTCAAAGTTGCTAAATAAGAGTGCGTTGGCTGCGGTTCGTGTGGCATCGAGTGATGGTGCTCCACATAATGTGTTATGCGGAGCAGTATCACTCGACTCCACACGAACCTTTGCTATTGAGTTTATCACCGAGTAAGCCTATTTTCATACTTTTGGAGCTTGCTTCGGATAATGCAATTTTAGGATGATACATCTTATTTTCCAGTTCCGCTGAAGATCGTATCAACGAGACTCAACTGTACATTGGAAGGACACAAAAGACAACACATTAAATCAGTTTAGACTGATGACGCATTCTTTGAAAAACTCTTCGTTAACTTCGCACTAAGACGTTGCTTATTCAAATAGAGAATGAAAGCTAAACTTAGCTTTCTTTCTTTATTTCACACTGAAACCCAAAGCTGACATATCAGAGTGAAGTCGTGGATTTTAACGTACCTTTTCGTATTAGAGCATTTACGGCATACTAAATGTCCTCGAAACTTGCTAAGTTCACACTCTGACAATGCAGTCAATACAACACAATGACAATACAATGCAGTCCATCTTTTCGCACCAAAACTACAGCACCACTACATCAGCATGACATCACAAATTCAATGCACCATCACGCTCAATATTAGGAACATAGTGTACACCCATCTGTTCTTTCAATAACAAAAACAACAAGTGTCATTGTCTTAAGACCAGATGCTACGAGTAATCAGAACAGTGTTCAGGGATTTTGTGCGTGTGTGCACACACACAAAATAGGTTAAAGGGACACTTAAAGGGACACACAAATAGGTTAAAGGGACACTCAAAAGAAACACTTTACAGTATGACTACATATTCTTTCTCATCAATATTGGGGCATTCGACTGATCTTTAGGAGATATAAGGCCAAAGTTCAAGTTGTTGAATTTCGCGGAAACCTCGGGGCCCGTACGTCAGAATGACGACACGAAATTCGACGTATTTTTTTTTTTTCACATGTGGGCCCTCTGTGTCTCAGTAAATGTTCCTGTAATTTGCCCAACGCAATCTGAGGCCAGAGCAGACGCCTTCAGTATCCATGAGGTCACGCGGAGCTGATGCGGAAACATCAGTGCGGCGTCGATCGCCACCCGTCCTTTGCTTTGTCGTCTTTCCTGGCTTACAAAGCACCAGAGACAGTCCCTCGCGTCCGTTCTAGCGCACCTTGACAATAGACCACTGTCAGTTGCAACTATTTTCACATATTGACGACAGAAGACATCGCAGCTGAAGGCGACGAAGGCGACGAAGGCACTACTTCGGTTTATGAAGGAGACAGGCTTGGACAAGCGGCTGTGACAGTGATGTGACGTACCGCGCAAGAGTGACAGACTGTAACTAACGATGTGTGTGCCGCGGTATGTGCTCCCTATCTCTTCTCCCCGTCTTTCTTCCCCCCAATACGAGTGCATTTTTTCTTCTTTACTATTGTAGAGGGGTAATTTACTAACACGGCCGAAATATTTTTTCGCTTCAGTGTCTCTTTAAGATCACCAAGCTGCGTGTTCTGTTCATGTTCGTGCGAAAAAGAGGGGGGCGCGCCTGAGACGCGCGCGTCGCTCGACGCCACAGAATAATCAGGCGGCGGCCGCCGCTGCTACGCACAACGCATCCGCGCACCCACGCACGAAGCTTCGAGCCGACGGGCAGAGAGAAAGGGGGGGAGGGAGAGAGTGAGAGAGGTGAATGCAATTTGTCTCAGCCTCCGCGCCTAATTGCGCCGTGCTTCCAATAAGCCGCGGACGGCCGCCGCCAGCCCGAGCGTCGTACACAAGCCGCGGTTCAGACTGCAGTCCCCGCGGAGCTTTGTCGCTCGGAAAGCGAAGGCAGGAGAGGCGCGCCAGACAGATCGTTGCGGCCCGGCCCCAAAACGTTCCGCCGCCGCCGCCGGCAGCCGAATCTCGGCGCTCGGGTGCAAGCCTTGCGTGAAGACTCCTTACTCGGCACAATAGACGGGCGCGGCCCGATGAAAAAGAAAAAGAAACAGGTGACGCGGGGATCTTTAAACGCTTTAAATACATGGGACCGCTTTAAATAGCGGTCCCATGTGCCAAACGACCCCCCCCCCCTACCTCCGAATAGAGGAACCAAATTTGGTAACATGAGCTGGAACGAAAACGATCGTATACAGGTCGACATACGGAACGCGGCGACTCTGCGACACGGTGTAAAAACGGTGTTTGTACATCGTAAATGATGAAAGACATCCCAAGGTGAGTGCGGATCGAGCTACGTACCGGAAGCTTTTCTTTTTTTTTTCAATATCATTCACAGGGGTTGCTTATAACCATAGCCGATATTAATGATAATCAGTTATACGCGAATATGTTCAGCTAAGCGTGCGCGGTGTTGTGTGCACAGTGTCGTAAAAAGAAATGAGCAAGTGGGGGTTGGGCCTGGGGTGAGGGGTGAAGGTGTTAAAATTGGACCGGGATTTCTTAGTGTTGGCTTTCTCGATGCTCTTCCTGTTAGCGCTTCCTCTGATGCAGAGCGACGCTCCGCTGGCGCTATCAATGGGATCAGCAGGCCGTCAGCGGTGGCGACAAGGGTGACCGCCGCTATCTATCTACATACATACATACATACATACATACATACATACATACATACATACATACATACATACATACATACATACATACATACATACATGCATGCATGCATGCATGCATGCATGCACGCGCGCACACACACACACACACACACACACACACACACGTACATAGATAGATAGATAGATAGATAGATAGATAGATAGATAGATAGATAGATAGATAGATAGATAGATAGATAGATAGATAGATAGATAGATAGATAGATAGATAGATAGATAGATAGATAGATAGATAGATAGATAGATAGTCCGTCCGTCCGTCCGTCCGTCCGTGTCTGTCTTAGTTGACATCGAACCACAAGTTCTCAGAGGATGCGTGCCATGTGTGGACGTCGTCTGGGAGAGTCGTCGAATGCCGTGGCCATATTCCACGCGAAGCTCGCGGGCGAGTTTGGTGCTGGCAGTTCCAATTTAACTACAGACTGACGCGACCGGCAACGGTTACACGGTGGGCGCGCAACATCTACCTCCCGAACATCATTCCGTAAGAATGGAGTTCCACGTATAGACTACTCGAAAAATGAAACACGGTGACCGAGAAATACGTGGTGCGCAGGTTCCGCCACATTTCACGCAATATGCGATCAAAACATAAGGGAGCGCAGGTGGTACTTGCATTATGCTACTCTCACATGCGGCAAGTAAGCTTCACCGCAGCGTACGGCAAGTAAGCTTCACCGCAGCGTACGAAGTATGAAGGGGAAGCACGTGCCGCATCTCGCTTTGTAAACTATGTGAAGGTCAGCATCCGCTAACATATCAGCCAGCCGAAAAAAAAAAAGGGAAAGATAATAATAATAATATAAAGAACCCCTGCAATCGAAATCGGCGTGGTCTCGTGCGTGTCATGCACACAGACAATTAATAAGCAGCATTCTGCAGCTTTCTTTGAGGGAACAAACTAGTAATTCCAAAGCAGTCACTTGCCAGTCACAGACTGATAGCGTCCAGGCACAAGGCTGCGGCCGCACTAAACGCGCTGCAAAATTTCTCGCGAAAGAAGTTTGGTAATCACTTACTGAAGATGAGTTAAACAAAAGCTAGTCTGTTTAGACATGTCGGTTATTGTTATAGAACCCAGTTTACATTTGACTTGCTGAAAGGAGTTGATTTAGAGCGGTAACTTCGACCTCTTCAATTTCGCGCCCACATCGCGGCACTGATGACGTCGGCGGTCAATGAAGATGCACTGTTCGCCTATCTGGGCCCTTCTTGTGAATGGTAAGTTGCCAAAATCTGTTACGTTTACAGCGCGCTTCCTTTCTATCCGAACGCAACGCAATCGTTGTTGACTGGTAAACAATTAATTAGCGCCGAGCAGACGTCGTCAAAATCCATGACGTCACAAGGAGCCGGGGGCGTGAACTTCACTTCACGGTAGCGTCGCCGTACTTTTGTTTGAGTGTCCTTTCTCGCCTAACGAGCCCGCAGTCGCGGTGATGGTGAACGTCAATAATTTGCTTTTATTTCGAGTTTGCCGATTTGTTCACCCTCCCCCTGGCATCTTCCAAACACGTGATTATCTAGTTGGCAGAGCGACTGCACCGGAACGACGGTGGTGCCAGGTTTGATATCCAAACCAGCACGATTATTATTATTATTATTATTATTATTATTATTATTATTATTGTTGTTGTTGTTGTTGTTGTTGTTGTTGTTGTTGTTGTTGTTGTTGTTGTTGTTGTTGAAGTGTGAAGCTTTCATCCCGAAGGACCCCGATGGGTTCCCCTTGTAGCTTCGCGCATACATTCTGATGGATGCATGCCAACTTCGCCTTTCGTATGAAACTTGGGAGAACTGCGCGGGTCACGTGTTTGCGTCTTATACACTATACGCACACTGCTGGCGCGGAGAGGAATCAACCTCCACTGAACAGGAACGCACTTGCCGTCAAATACTCTTCGGCTCCTCCGGCTTGCTGCATGCAGACTTTTGTGTATAGGAAAGACCAATAAATGAATGCGTGGCAGTAAAATCTAACCAGCGACAGAATTCGAGACGAGAGAAACCACGAGAAATCATTGACAAAGTGAAGGTATAGCATTATGTTTTTCTTAGTTGGCGCTTCCTTCTTACTTATAGCGCATTCAGTTCTTACGCCTTCCCGGATAGTACGCGTACTTTAGACCTGTGCAAAACGTGTCAACAAAGCAGCTCTCATCGACGTAACTGACGTTGTTAATACACCTGCACGTGTTTAAGCGTTATCAACTTTCGTTGTTTTAAACCGCGCTCGGTTTCGGAGCAAAATGATGCGCGGTTCTGCGTGTCAGCGTGCTTATTAAATAAGGTATTTTTAGAGGCTTAATTTAAAAGCTGATTTGTTATGAACTGACCATTATAGCTACAGACGTCCAGCTGGCACTGGCGTCCTAATATCGAAGTTAATGAAGTTGTGGCGGTCTATAGTAGTACCATATACCACTGACGAGCACACACACACACACACTATGGCCGTGCTACCAAAAGCCGAGTCCATTCGGTACTCGCCGGCGCTAAAGCCCCTCCATACTATACTAGGCCGATGAAGGGGCTTTATAGACGGGACAAGAGGTTAAAGCGTGTCCCTCTGTGTTTTCAAGTGAAGCGAACAACTGGAAGCGCCAATTTGGCAGCTGTCGTCGACACGGTCATTGCATGGCCTTCAACTTGTTTGTGTTACCACGCGACCACCAACCCCCGCTTTCGGTGACGTGATAAGTCGCCTTTCTCGCGTCCGAAGCCACGCTGCCCTTGACAAACTTTTTTGTCGCGCTCTCGAGGAATTGAAGCTTCGTACCGTAACTTTGGAACACACAGCTACCTTAAAAAATAAAGGCAACAAGAAACCAAGTCGTAACCATCAGATGCCAGGAGTAGCCGTCTGTATGCGGTACGTGTACAAAGGAACAGTGCCCTCGTGTTTGATATATGATAAAGACTGCTTTTCTTTGCCCGAACACGGAGATAAGACGTAACGTCGTGTGGTGGGTTGCAATATTGACGCTGCATACGAGACTCTCGCGTCATCTGGCCGTCTTCAAAACGAACTAATTACGGTTGCTTTTCGTCGCCTGTGACGACACGGAGGCCTACATCAAATCAGCGACGATTTCTCGAAAGCTGGCAGTAACGAAATGGTTAAACCATTTGAATACCGTTTCTCGTGCATCTGACGCGTCCTATCAGGAGTGTATGTGGTAATCACGTAATCACGTAAGTTACGCACGCATTTGGCATCCTATCCGGGGCGAATACACTAACTAATCGTTACCGAGTTAATTTTGAGGGGTATACTGAAGGTAACGTGCAATTTAACGTAACAAAGGTTTTGAGAGGATATTCGTTCAAGGAGTGATGATCGTAAAAGCCCCCCCCCCCCCTCCCTTAGGAAAAAGGAAGAAGCATGCACCAAATAAACAAACACCTTGAAAGCAAATACGCGACATATGCACATCACGTGAAGAGGAGATACGGCACACACCACGTGCGGTAACCTATCGCACCACAGTCGTGTAGAAAGAAATGCGAGGCACTCCACAGGGATGCAACAGCGAGGAAAGGACAGGACGGAGGCAAACACGCGAGTGAACGTACACGTGACCCAATTGACAGCCGCAGCCTCCCCGGCCACTCAGGTGCGTGCGCTCCTGCGGCTGCACGCTGTACTGTTGTAGATGAATGCGTAACGACTGCGTCGCTCTGGCGAGGACCGCGGATCACGCGCTCTACTCGTGAAATCGTCGAGGCGATAGCGTTGCCATGGGCGACATTCGCGCAAGCGTGGCTCTACACACACCTTATTGACAAGGAGGTCCCGCTTCTCTCCAGATAACGAGAGCGCGATAGGTGACTGCGTGCGCGTTATATATCTCCTCTGCACGTGCCAGCAGTGCATAGCTTGTTCTCGTTTCCCTTTTTTTTTTATGCGTTAGCATTAGGAGTGTCAAAGTGCGAAGAAGCATAGAGTTTCATACAATTACTAGAGGGAACTGTGGCGCTAGTGTCTATACGGGAGCTGCAAAGAGGAGCTGCAAGCAGGCTTTCAGCTCCCCATATAGATACTAGCGCCACATTTACCTCTGGTAATTGTATGAAACTCTAAGCTTCAGGGCATTTCAGCCCGCATGGCAGGACATGGATTTGCCTAAACTTGGTCCTTCTTGTTTTAAATGGCTTCGTGACTTTGCAAAGGAGCAATCTTTAATTATTGCGATAGGAACGTTTAGGTAAACACTGCTGAAATTGTCCGACGGCAGGACTCGAACTCAGAGCTTCTAGCACAAAAGCCTGATATTGAAACCCTCACGCCACAGACGCATGGACGAGCGAAACCACCGCAATTAGCAGCGATTATGAGTGTTTGCACAATTTTGTTAACTACCGCATTTAAGAAATATGCGCCGTCAAATTTGCGGTAAAAAAGCACTGTTATGCCACTTCAATTTTTTTAAACGCTGTTTTACACGTTGAAACGCAAAAGTAACTGGGACGCCAATGCATTTCGTCGGACACTGAAAATTAATATCCCGACACTACAGGGCATTTCACTTAACTTGAGCCAAACGTTAAAAATACGCGTATATAAATGCCACATAGCTGGAAAGAACTAAGGTAATGTTGTTTGTGGTCGCTTGGAGGCACTAAGATTACTTGTTTAATTCCGCCTAATTATACAGTCTTAATTAATTAATCAATCAACCCATAAATTGTTATAATTAGATTATAGCCTTAATGAACAAGCCCATAAGTTACACCTAACGATTACCAAGCCCCTAAATACACGCAATGTACCTCGAGCGGATAGCCGGCCTTCGTGTTGCAGGTCGGCTATATACGGCGGCGGAAACTGACGGCGCGGTCAGCAACGCAGCCCGCGCGGTATAGCTACAGTACACTGTAGTATATAGCCCCGAAGCGGTCGGTATGACACGGGCGTCGGTGAGATCATTCGTCACAGTCATCACCGAGAACAATCAGCAGATAGATCCCCTATAGTACTTAGAACTCGCTTGTACAGCTTCGCCGTCTTTGATGTATGCAGTTGCTCACATTGGCGTACGTCCGCGAAAGATATCTTTCCCCCTTTCTTCTCGCTGCTTTATATACTGGACAGAACTGTCGAAAAAAAAACTAATTGCGCACGCAAATCTGTACATCCCGACTGAAGAGAATGCCGTCACACTCACACCGTCAGGCTTGTGACGCTACGTCTCCCGCGTCACGAGCCAAGATGGCCGCGTTTCTTTAGCCCCGCAGCTAGCCGCCATAGCCCAGCTAGCTAAGACGGTCTGGGAGACGCAGGCGTGTGTATAGCTTCACGCTCTCTAACGCCGGCGGCGAAGAAGAGAATGGCCAGCGTGCGCGCGACAGATTGTTTTCTTTTCTTTTTCTTCCAAGGCGAACCTTCTTTCCTCCTCCGCCCGTCGTTACCCGGAGCGGACGAGGCGGCGTGGGAGAGGGCAAGTTCCCAACGTCGCGAACCCATCACGGAGGCGCTAATTATTCACCGAGTTACTAATCACGTCTTTGCTTATTCAGGCCACGTGATTAAATTACGCGGTACACGCCCTGTCCACCACTGAGTGGTCGGCGCGAGAGAAAGGCGTGCCGCTGAAAGGTGGTCGTTAAAGAAAGAAAGAAAGAAAGAAAGAAAGAAAGAAAGAAAGAAAGAAAGAAAGAAAGAAAGAAAGAAAGGAAGGAAGGAAGGAAGGAAGGAAGGAAGGAAGGAAGGAAGGAAGGAAGGAAGGAAGGAACGAAAGAAAGAAGACAATTCAATAACGCTGCGAAAAAGAAAGGCGTCAGAACACTGCAAGCCGACGCCATTTCTCAACGGCAATTTGTTAATTAAATCATTATTGATAAGAATCGCCACAAGAATTTCTTACATTACAGCTACGGTCAATTCGCGGCTAATTTCCCACACCGGTTCCGTTACGGAATTCATTCCGCCTACTTCGAAGCAAGAATGAAAACACTGTGGTCGTTTGAGAAAGACACCGTGAGAACACTGCGGTTGTTTTCAATCGCCGGACTACATGGGATGCAGTATCATTACTTTGGGACCCTCGTCTGTATATTACATTTATGTACCTGTGTTTTGCATATGAATAAACCTCAACTTCAACTTCAATCATTAGGAAAGCGCGACGGACCAGATCCACGACGGACGAACTCAGATTCGCTATACACTAAACAACCGGTTTTCGTGAATGAGCAGCTTTGAGTACGCTTAAAAACAATAATTTCGAAAGCTTTCAGATACATCCATGTGGTCGCCTTCAAAATAGTTTCCACTATACACGTCACAGTGGTTCCATCTATAATTTTATTGCTGGAACCACCCTTGTAAGCCTTCTACTAAGCGCTTCAGCAGCGATGTCGTTTATTTTTCAATTTTCGCCACATCCCCGAAATTTCACGTCTGGGAAAAAAAGAAGAGGAATGATGCAACAGGGTGCTAAATTCGGAGAGTAAGGAGGGTGTTTCAGCACAGTGATAGAATTGCACGCCAAAAACTCACACACTATCGATGCAGAATGCGCAGGGTCGTTATCGTGGGGCCGAATTCCCATGACAGTAAAAAAAAAAAAAAAAAAAAGAAAAGAAAAAAAACGTATAACATGACTTCGATGCTTGTTTTGCTCTTTCGCGATTTATATTTTTCTTTAATTTATTATTATTATTATTATTATTATTTTCATTTTTTTTTTCGTCATGGATCATCTTTTTCCACTCCTTGCCCTGCAACTACAGCTCGATGTCGCATTCGTAAATCTAAGTTTTGTCACCGGTGACGACCTTTCTCAAGAAATCGTCGCTGTCGTCTGAAGTTTTTCTATCAATGCAACATTCTGTTCGCCTCAACATTTACTCAAGAGTCATCATTTTCGCCAACTTTTGGCGCAAGCCCTTCTCATTTCCAAAATTTCAGCCAGAATCTGATGAGCGGTCGATCTCAGCTCAAACCTACTGCTCCTGCCATCAACTGGTATTCGGCGGTCAGTGCGCACAATCGATGTTTGCACTTTCGCACGAGGTGGAAGGGCGTCGTGATTTTGCATTGTCTTTGGGGTCGTCACGGCCTTCGCGAAAAAGATGGACCCACTTGAACGCAGCCTTTTATTCCCCCTTTAGGGCAGCCTTTCCATGGGCCTTTCGCAACACTTCATGAATTTCTGAACCATTCTTGCTCAACTTCAAAAGTAATTCGATATTGATCCTCTGTTCCGCTTGCTCGTCGATTTCTATTTTGACAAAGACTAAAAACGAGTCGCACAAAAATTACACGCGTGAAATTCTGCCTTCTCACGCAACTGTCCGGTTTGTACTAGAGGTCAACCGGGCTCTTTAGAGTGGAGAGAGCACGAAATTGCCGCGGCTACACCCTCGTCCACTGCTGACTCACTGCGCGAACTTTTGGGACAGACCTTGTACGCCTCCGCTGCCTTTATTTTTTCCGTGCTTATACAGTGACTAGACCGACGGCAACTTGGCGGGCGCCACTTCCGCAGTGGTCGGTCACAATTTATGGAGAACTTACTAAAGGTCACGTGACCTTTATTTCAGCACTTGTCACGCTAAAGCACTGCAACACGTTTAAAATGTCTAAAAACGTGGCGCCGCTGCACTAAACGGCCAGTTCCCACGCATTGAAGAGCGGCCCGACAGGCATTACATATTGCAACGGGACCACACGATGGAATACAACACTGTATTTGTCTCTGAAAGTGACAATAAGCCATCAGTTCCGCTGATTCGCTACCTCGTTGTCCAGTCCCTCCATTCTTAAATCCCACAGCTAC
Organism: Dermacentor albipictus; assembly: GCF_038994185.2. Taxonomy (NCBI): domain Eukaryota; kingdom Metazoa; phylum Arthropoda; class Arachnida; order Ixodida; family Ixodidae; genus Dermacentor; species Dermacentor albipictus. The sequence goes on from NC_091821.1 coordinate 394,667,493, forward strand.
CACGAAATATAACGGAGACGCCACGCCGCTAGACTTTAAAAAACGCACTGGTGGTCATCATCGTGCAGCTTCATTCACTTCGTCTTTCTCGTCGTCTTCTTTCTTCACCTTCTCTCTGCAATCGCTTTGGTTCGCCCATAACTCTTTCGGAACAACCCGTAACAATACATATACCTACAGGGGGCTATGGCTCAGAGTACAGGGGCGTGAAAGGGTTCGAACTCGCGCGTCATTAATTATCATTTTCTGAAACCCGATTGCTGTATTTTTTTTTCTTAAAGTGCACTCGAAATGGCTCCCACGCTACCACTGCTCGTAAAACAACAGCGGTAACCGACAGGACCAACAGGAGGACCAACAGAAGGAGACTCAAGTCCAATGCCAACATTTCGACAAGAGCGTTTGTCTTCGTCAAGGCGGCAACGGCTGCATCTCTGGCTCACACGCAACCATGGAATCTATGTTCCCACACAAAAGTTTTTGGAAAGAAAAAGAAATAAAGAAAGGGAGACGGCACGAAGCTTCGAATGACTAGAAGGAAAGAAAAATAAGCTGACTGCACATTTCTTTCCTTTTTTTTTTCCATGAGGAACATACGGCTAAGGAACCTAAGGAGCCCCACGGCTGGTATTTGTTGGCGTCAAGGAGGGGGGGCGTCAAAGGGGGACCCACCAAAGCGGAAACGCAGCGCGGCCGCTCCGCCGGCAAGGTCGCGAGCCTCGAAATACCCGCCGCGCCGCCCTCGGGGTTCTAAACCTCCACGCGGAGCACGGAAAATACGCACTATACAACACGGGGCGCGACTCGAGCAAGGAACAGCTTGGGCCTCTTTCGTCTGTCTGGCACGCAAGGGCGGAGACGGCAGCGGTAGCAGACGACAACAGGAGCAGGCGAGAGACCGATGCGTGAAGCAGACGTCACACAACGAACTACGAAATGCCATAGCAAAACGAGCGGACGACTTACTGGAACGATGAGCCCAAGGGCGGTACGACATGCCGGTCGAATGGTATACGCGCGACGTGATGGCCCCCAGTATTACCTGTATGGTAGCGGGTGCCATACGCACACCTCCCCCCCAACCTTCCTCCCTTCCCTTGCCGGAAAGGCCGAAGAGAGCAAAACAAACGAAAATAAAGCCCCATATATTGCATAACCAAATGACAGTGTTGACGCGTCGGCTTCTACGGCACCTTCCGCCACTCCCTTAGTTTTCTTTTTTCCCAGAAGTCCGGGAATAATGAGACGGCCATACTTGCGTCGCCTTCGTGCATGCGGAGAAATGGAACTTGCAGTTTTGGCAATGATGTCCAAGAGCGAGTCAGGAAACAGGAATGCAAACAGAAACAGGCATTCTGCAACGCGGCTGAAGTAACGATGCACACGACCGCGCGAGCACCGATCGGTAATTGGATCGGCTGTCTGGCCCGACTACCAGCCGCGACCGCTGTTCTTGCAGTGCGTTGCGTAGGCAAGCGCTCTGGAGCGTTGTGTGTTCTAAGAACGGCGCAGAATTTAGCCCGCTATCGTGAGACAGCTGTAACAGCCACCGGTATCAAATTTACTGACAATGGGGAGAAAAATGGGACATTATGACTGATGTACATGCGAACCTTCTTATACCACCCTTTTTATATCAACGTCTTCATAACAACCTTGTAGAAATCTTCATACATCAGTCTTGCTTACTCATAGATTAGTCTTGCTTACTAACTAATCACACTGCAAGAACATTTCGCTGACAGCAGAAACAAACACGTTCTCCAACAGCTATAGTCCGTTGGCGCACAAGTATTACACAGTTCTTGACGGGAAACTAAAAAAAAAATGCCTCCTAAATATTCACAATCGGCGAAGACGACAAAGAGTCGACCCAATAACAGACTAGAAAATTTTCTATAGTAAGCCAGCAACTTTATCGCGACAATAAAGCGCGTGTAGAACTGGCCTAATCGTAAACACAGAACATCAGAGCCCGCACTGACAGGGCTTGCTTGCTCTCTCTCTCTCTCTCTCTCTCTCTCTCTCTCTCTCTCTCTCCACACACACACACACACACACACACACACACACACACACACACACACACACGCACGCACGCACGCACGCACGCACGCACGCACGCACGCACGCACGCACGCACGCACACACACACACACACACACACACACACACACACACACACACACACACACACACACACACACACACACACACACACACACACACACACACTTCCTAGGATCGGATGTCTGTTTAATAAAGTTCGCTCGTACCTGCGGAGACGCGACACAGTTATACGATGCCCGCGACAGCTCCTTCCTGTTACCTCGGCCATAATTACCACAATTACGATAAGAAGGACCGTTACAAAAGGCCGTCCCTATACAGGACGGCAGGATAAGCACCTTGCGACAGATTACGACGGAGGTCCATTATTGCTAAGTTGCGCTTACTTGTCTACGCGCGCACAGAATTAAAAAAAGAAGAGAATGAAAGCAGAGGGTAGGTTGATGGAAGCAGAATCATCTACTTTACATGAGACTGACTGAACATCACAGCATCTTTTGAGGGTTTTTTTTTTGTACATCATTTGCCTACACTATACAGAAGCGCAGCAGGCTTGTAGTAATGAAATGACGGTCGCAAGTTTCTGTTATATAAGCAGGAACGATGCTTTTCAAAAGGTATACTGCGCCATTCGAACAAAGAGCGCAACATGTACACGTTGCTTCTACAAAGGGCTGGATAGGATCCGTTGTTCTTTCGTCACGAAATTGGATGGCACTTGTGTTTTTATTTCCATTAAAAAAAATGGACGACAGAGCTTTCTTTACTTTTTCCTGTTTTCTTTTTAAGAAAAAAAAAACGAGTTTACGACATTGAAAAATCTCAACGAAATTCG